>NC_056737.1:1745392990-1745635490 GCF_019279795.1 Protopterus annectens | reverse complement strand
CAGCGGCAACCAATTAGTTGAAATGTCAAAATCCGTTTATACAGTCTACAGTTTAGGTGTTGCCAAATCCCTAGAAACACCAAGGGTCTAAATGTTCTGTTATGTAATTTATGCACTACTTTTGAAAGACGATTTGTTAATTGCATTTCTTTTAACTGCTACCCAGAAATGTTATGTATGTTCCCAGCTATACCTTGCTGCTCCACACATTAGAAGCAGTGATACTTTTTGCACGCTCTCAAAGATTAACACTGCCTATTAACACTGCCTCTGACAAGCCACATTTATCATAAGGTGCACACACACACACACACACACACACACACACACACACACACACACACACACACACACACACACACACACACACTGCATATTCACTTTCAGGCAAACTGAAGGAATGCAATTCACTTATGGCATGTCTTTGGTGTGAAGAAGAATGCCTGAGCTCATGTGTACATCATATAGTGCCACGGAGGACTCGACACAAAAAAGCCACAGCCAAGAACTCAACCAGAGCAAAGCTACTGTGGAATGGGAAAGATACTCATTGTGCCAACAAGCAATTGCATTCACATACTGCTTCTGCCAAACCACCTATCAAGTGAAAGATATCATGGCCAACTTGCTACTCTTAAATACACTGCAACCCCACAACACACACAAGCACAAGCCATAGCAATACTATTTTTTCACTGATTTCAACAAACACAATTCATTGTGTGACCCTAGTACTGCCAACACCAGATAAGTGACAGTTGAACAATGATAAAACAAAAGCAATGGCAAGCCACATTTACTCACAGAGACCTCTGTACCCATTAATTACAGCCACTTTACTGACTGTGTAAATACTTCAGAGGTCTCACTCTGGTATGAATAAATATCAGTCACATTAATTCAAGTTTTATTCAAGCACAATGTGATCACAGGAAGTGATTCCGTCTTACATTATAGAAAAGTACATGTGTTCTGTGGAGCCAGATTAATGTTTAAACTAAGCAAACAACGAGAGAGCCTACCCAGCAGTTATAACCACTCATGCATAAGCTTCAGATATTGAACTGTATTTAAGAAATGATGGCTGCATAGTGCATTTCAGATATATCTTACACAAACAGTAGTTATACAAGTTACACTTTACACTATTCCAAGTTGTTTCGTAGAAAACATGTTAATCCTGCAAAGCCAGAATAATGTAAAACAGCAGCAGACATTTTCTTCAATAGACAGACAGACAGCCCCAAGAAATGTTAAATGATTATTATAGACATTTTTTGAAGATTTTCAGAAAGAAAGTAATTTAATAGTAGCTGCTGGTAAATTTGTACTGTTGTATTTAAGAAAAAAATCCAAAATGTGGAGAACAAATTGCATTCTGGAGAACAAATGGGTGGTTCTTCAGTTCTATCCATCTATCGCTCCTCCATGCAGGAATGCACTGATAAGAAATTTACTTAGCATAAGATAATTCAAGGATGAATTATATGTTAATGCAAAGTTGACTGGATATATATTTAATGTTTGTTTTATAAAAGCTGCATAGAAAACTGTTTCAAAGTTTTAAAAAGACTGATAAGGTACAACGCTTCCAAAGGGAAGAAAGAATCAGATCATGTTTCTTTTGTTTTCACCTACTGGTGAAAAAGCAGCTTTCTCAATGAGAACAATCCCTACTATTATTCAGTTCTTTCATTCTCCAGTGATTTTGAACCTCGGTCTTTCCACACATTTATGAAGGGGATTCACACCTATCTTCCTACATATTCACAATACTGTCATGATTTTTCAAAAGGTTAGCGAATGATAGTACTAATTCTCCAGTCAAACTACAACATCAAACTGGATGAAATACCATATGTACTTCTCTGCTCTGTTTAGAAACTGGAGTTTTCTCAACACCATTTCCACTGCAAAAAAAGCTAGAATTAAATATATTATTTTCATTTATCTCACAGACATAACTTGATAGCTCTACATTTTCTCTGTAAAATTTTGAGCAGACGTATTCGCTATGAACCATGCCTTTTTTCGGTTAAACCAATCACTTCTTTTTTTTACGTAGCCATTTCTCCCTTTGTTTTTCTTTGCCGATTCACACATCTATAAAACATGCTTTGTTTCAATTCTTAACTGAATTGGTTAACTTTTTCTAGTTTTCATTCAGGCTTAAACGACTTATAAAGTTTTGCCCCAACAGAGGTTCTACAGAAACGTAGGACATAAACGCACTGTGCATGGATATGGTCCTAAAATAAGCAGCACAGTCCATGAGGTAAACGACCAGTACAATATTCTGCCCTTATGTTCCAATAACCAGTAGAGTGTCCTGCACTTACAGGGAAATTACATTCCCTTGTGTTAAAAAAAAAAACTTCCTACAGTGGCCTGTTCTTGTAGTGATCACAAACCTCTCCTACCCTCACTGCAAATGACTTGTGCTATTATGTATCACAGTATGGTGATAGTAGCATCCTTCATGGCATATGGAGTTTTGATAATTTGTTGGCTGATGACATGTGCTCAACATGGTTTAGTCATTCTTATAATGTACAGTCTCCTACCTTCAAGCCATACTCCCAACTCTGCATTTTGCTGGTGTGTACCCCTAGGGTATGAGAGATTCTTGTAGAGTTTTTCCCCCTACAATGATACTACACTTCTCTGTAGTGCACCTGTTTTCTAGACTTTTCTGCCTCCTGCAGTGGCAGTACATTGGCTGCACTACTCTTCTATACTAACACTAAACTCCACAAAGATGAAGGTGTTTTGTGCAATTTTCTGCTCTCTATATTGGTAATAAATGTGTGGTATAAGCAATTCAAACATACCGACACTGTACGGTCTTACTGAACAGACTGACTCAGTGGTTAGGGCTTCCACCTCGAAGCTAAGGGCTCAGGGGTTCAACACTGACACCCAGTTACTGTCAGTGTTTCTGTCAGTGTGGAGTAGAATGCTTATTCAAACCAACTTCAAGAAAATTACATTGGGTTGCTAAAGAACTTCCCCGCTGTGCACAGATCTATTGCAGCTAACAAAACAACAAACAAAACCAGCATGTAGGGGGCAAAAAATACACTTATTACACTAAACGTCCATGTATGAGCAGAACAGTCTTAAGCACTTGGTCTGGCTTAATGTATTTTCTTTGCTTGCTACATGCTGTTTTTTGAGAATAGTGATTTTCAACATTCATTCTTCTCCTGTGTTTTCTGTCTTTTTTTTCTGCATTTTTAGTACCTGGCATTTCGAGGGCCAACATTTCAATAGGGAGCCCATAGTAAGTGTATCTTATGTCATGCTTTGTGCATTCTGCACCATAAAGTGCCAGTGCCCTTTAAAGTGGTTAAACTAGACACTGCACTATTATACTCATAGTGTAATTACACTGAAAACAGTGCTGTACAATGTTTCTTGCACTGCTAAGTTTCAGCAACTCTATCAAAGTGTTTGTTAAGATGCCAGTTCTTGGCCTTCTGTTCTTCAGAGTGATGATTACACCAACACTCTACGTGATTTGATCATCATTTTCTCTGTTCTTTGACAAAACGTCTTCATAGAATGTCTTGGCCTGTACAGTACTGTCTATACACTAACTATACACTTCTCTACGGTGGAGGGGCTGCAGTATCTTTGTGACATTGCACTTATATTATACAGCCATACTGCTGCTCACTCACTTTTGAGTACTACTGCTATTAGGTTACTCTGTCATTACTGCTTCTCACCTACTGTAATTTCCTGTTACTGTCATATACTACTCACCTACTCCTACACTTTTATTGCTACTCTCCTACTATTGCCACCTTACTGCTACTTCCTTAATATTGCTCTTTGTCTGCTAGTTCCTTACTGCTTTTGACTGATTCCCCTTTACAGTTACTCCCCCAAATGCTAGCCTTTTACTGTTACTGCACTACAACTATTTGTATGCAGTTTTCTTTTTATTGCTACTTGTTTACTGTAACTTACTGCTACTCTGTTAGCATTACTACCATAGTACTAGTCCCTTACTGTTACAACACTGCTAATACTTTAAAGTAACTTACTGTCACCACTCTGCTATTCCTCTACAGTATAAATGCTTCCCAACCTCTGATGCTTTTCTTTATTTCTTGGTAGATATCATCCATAAAGTCTTAGAAATACCATGACTGGGCAAAAAGTTCTTACTTATGTTTTAAGAAAATGCCCAAAAACACACAGACAATACATGTGTGTACTCTTGTATGCATGCTATGAAAGAGCAGTGGTACTATCAGTATGAACTTACCAGGCATTGAAAACTTTGAGAAGTCTGGAAGACTCTGTGGAAATGCAACAGTTGGCGTGCTTGCATTACTTGGACTGGAAAATCCACTTGACACTGGAGAGGATGTCTTACCATTCACTGTAGCATAGTTTGGCAAACTGTTGGACCTGTCCCCAGCAGAAAGTCGGCGCTTTTCTGGAAGCAGAGGCTGTGGACCAGGGCTGGCTTGTCGCATGGGAGAAGAATCTGAAGAAGGTGGTGAAGCCATGCCAGGGCTGTTAGTCGAGTGGTAGTAAACAGATGGCAATGGGAATGTTGGTGTAGCTGGAGATTGGTAGCCAGTCATGCTGTTCTGAAGTGATAAAGGAGGATGTCGCTCTTCTGGAGCTGAATAGTTATAAATAACATGCCTCTCCATAACGGGACTTCCATGTGGGACTTGTATGCTCCCAGTGACTATGCCATGATGTCGAGAAAGATTTGGGCTGCCAGGCACTGCAGATGGGCTTCCGTGTATGGCGACCTGATGTCGACTCATGCTTGGGCTTCCGTGGGCAGGGCTGATGCTTGGATTCACCATTCTTCTTCCAAAGGCAGGGCTCGGTGGTGTGTTGGTTGCCACGGTTCGATGCAAGGTGTGTGGGCTCCCTGGAGTAGTATGCAGTCCTACAACATTTACTTGAGGACCCATCCGACTATCTGGCAGGCCAGTTCCAGGTCCCATGGGGTAATCTGTGCCCCTGTAACTGCTCATAGAGCCATCTGTGCCAACTGATGTGTGCATAGAGGGACTTGACATGTTCTGATAGCTGCTGTCCAGGACTGATGGCTGCGACAAACTGGCTGATCTAAAACTGGAATCCATCAATGGCTGTGTAGATGTGGCAACAGGAATACTGCTCTCAACTGATGGGTAGCTCTGCAGTGAGGTACTGCAAGAAAAACATAGGTCAGTCTCCTGAACAGGTGCAAGTGACTTTCACATTTAACATAAGCTTACAACTTTAAAAACAAACTTTAATCTTTATAAAATGCAATTTTATTTTTTCAGGTCCCCATCTATCTCCCTTTCAAGTAAGGCTACTCTGTCATCTCTGTATGGGTACACAGAGGATCCCAGCATATTAAAGCAGCTACACAACTCAGCTATGTCTCTAAAATATACAAAAGTGGAACTGAAGCCTATTTCAAACTTACCGCTGACGCTACTTACCGCCATCATGCAGTGTGTTCAAACTCAGTTAAGTCTGTGCTTCACTAATGGCGAACTGCTAAATGCAGAGAATTTTGGTAAAGAAAGATATGAAGATTTGAACTTAACACATTCAGCTGAAATGATAACATATACACTATCTACTTGACTCTCAGAAATACCATGTTCACAAGTCCAGATACAACTGTGATTCATGTGAAGCTATGTTTAAAACATTCTTAAGACAACTCAGGCATTTAATTCATCGCTCAGCCATTTACTTTATCAGTGTTTGCACAGACTTCATTAACTTGTTAACATATGTGTGAAGCTTTAAAGTATTGTAGCAACCTGCAAATTTCACTTTAAGAAAATCACTGGCTTTCTTTCTCCAGTTTGTTTAATGTATCCATTTGTCAAATGGGCAAACCTTCCAGCCTCAAAGCCCATTTTCAACAGTATTCAGGTAATATTATCTGGTTAAATTACGTGGTCAGAGTCAAAAGCATGTGAGTAGAAACTGCTGGAATTAAATGTGGGACTATAGGGGAAGCTTATAATAGTCTCATGCAGCTATATTGGTCACAGAAAATTATACACAGTGTAGTTTACTTTAATACGAAAGTTTGGAACAGAACCTGTAAAGCAGAAAGCTCTTTAAAAAGCAGCTGAGAACTAATTCAAGTTGCAAATGAGTGTTCCTTGTCAACATGGGGCTGTGCCATTCAGATTGATCAGTTCTGGGTAACTTCAATATATGGGTTGAAGGGGAGACAATGGCACTAAGTAAAGTATTCCCCTGCATTATATAATTATAGAGAGAGTCAGGTGTGTTCATTTGGTTGCTGTATTCCCCTGCATTATATAATTATAGAGAGAGTCAGGTGTGTTCATTTGGTTGCTGTGCGACACACCAATCTGACCAGACTCTGGACTTGACATTCTAAATACCCATCAGGGTTACACATGGATATGGAACAAGTCTCATGGTGTGGTGACTTCCTGTTCATTTTTGTTCTAGAAAACTCCTTGTTATTACTTTTCAGATCTTGAGTTTATGGACTATAGAAACCTGGAGTAAAATGTCACCTGCTGAATTATCCACTATCCTCCAGCAGAAAGTGTCAGAGACCAGTGATGATGATGCAGCTCAATTAGGTTCTGACAAAAGGTCATTACCTCCTACTCCAGTTTGCTGTGTGTAACTCATGCACACCCTGTGCTTCTGAATAAATATGAACCATTATTAGATTCTGAGCTCTATTCCTCCATGAGAGTAGGGTGCATGCTGGAATACTAACAGGGTAGCCACTGAGGCCTTTGTAATGACAAGATTAAACTGGACAAGCATTACTTTTTCTATTACTCTCAGGTCTCCCATAAAGAGTGCAGACATTTTTGTTAGAGAAATTTAAGTGGAACAAACTGACCAGCCATGCTTTTGCTATATGGAAAGGCTGCACAACCCAGTCTATCTATCAAACTGAAAAGTGTTTCCTTTACTGAACAGCAAACATGCTGCTCATTTTTTTGTTTGCTAACAGAAAGGTCAATATTCTGTTACATTTGCCTCCTAAAGCAATAATTTATAACAACGTGGTCTTGACTAAGAATTATCCTCTTGGTTTCTGGGTTCTTTCACCTGCACAGTTATTTGATGTTCATATCTATATCATCTATGCATATTAATATTTGCAGTTTTGGCACATGCTGTTCTAAGCTAGCTTTGAGCTGTATGGGTGTCCACAGTCCAATGATTTATCAAATTCTAGACTCCTGTCTGAAGTCTAAGAATTTCCCCTTTATTTTACAGGAGGCTATGCAATCTCAAACCTTAAGAAATTTTCCTTGGATCTCATATTCTTTAATAATTACTGACTGACTTATAACTTGCATTTTAGTGTCAAAGTTGATGGAAAGGTTTCATCCATACTATGATTTTTGCTGCTGTTTTACTTCAGTTTTGACCCCTAGTTTTTAAGAACTTTGTCAGGAGTTAGCACAATTTACAGTGCACAGCTGTGTTCCATATTGGGTGAGCTGTTGTTCCATATGTGTGTGCTGTTTCTGATGAATTTGTTAGAACTAGAGGTCTGCATTATCAGTGTTTCCTGGATGAAGCATTGCTTCACCTCTCCTTCCCTCATGAGCTCAAACTAATTTTAAACATTTGATGTGGATCCAATTTTTTATTGTTATTTAGTCAAAACTCAATACATTCAAGATCAGACAGTTTAACAGACACGGCAGTTGTTTCCTCATGCCACTTTATTATGCTCACTGAAGAAAAGGAGAGAGTTGTATTCAAGGTGTAAAATTTTGAAAATGTTTGTGAATGACTGGCTGGTATTTCAGGCGCAGAAGTCAGCCATAGTCAAATCATTTTCCTACTATCCGAGGATCACCACCTGGATTGAACACCAAAATCTTATTCAGTATATTTCTGTTGCTGTCCATGCTTTGGCCAATTCTCATACTGACTAATGCAGTGTCCTCTACCTCGGACTATCTGACACCAACACCAGCTGTTTTTGGTCAAGCCTTGGGTCTCCAAACACAGCTGACAACATGATTTGGTATGCAGATCAGTTGACATAGTTACATTTTATGTTGAACAACCAACAGCTGAATGTTAAAGGGTGCATTTAGACATATATTACACTGCTAAAGGACATATTCCTGGTAGTAACTGTGATACAGGACATGCATAAGAGAATGAGCCAGTTTGCAACACACTGCAAATGGGTTTAGCAATAAGCTGACAACAGTGGTGCTGAGATAAAGAACACAGGATAGAAGAAGCAGTGGAATTATTTTCAGGCAAGAGAAAGAATACTTCTTTCTTTTAGCTAATGATTCCTAGTGGAAAGTGTATGATCATGTGAGACGAGCCTTGGTTTGTACTTACACTGGGGACCTGGGCATAAAAGTGTTTTTGCATCCGACTGGTTTCCTACAGCATTTGGGTCTCCTATCCAGAAAAGTGTCACTGGCTGAAACCAACATATTGCTGGTACAGATACAGTGGGACAAACCAAACTACAACCAATGGGACCATGCATACAGGATATGACTAACAGCAACTTTGATGTAAGATGTGTAGACAGGTAAGGGTGCGGCAAAAGTGATGCATCCAGCTACATCAGCAATGAGAAGAAAGAAAGAACGGAATATTCTTCAATAAACATTTTACTGTTGCCTTTTCCATGAGCAGGGAGGAGGGCGAGTTCCCATTCCCAGTCATTTTTGCTTCAGGAATTCTTAAAGTGTCTGCAGTCACACGGAATATTTACCTTTGACAGAGGCTGACAATTACTCAGAAAGAGACAGTAGCTGAATCGCTGTGTCTTCCGAAACAGATTCTTAACAAGGCAGACACACACCAGTTCTGCAGTGTTCAACGTATGGAACAATGACATTTTGGGTTGTCTTACGACAGAAAAAAGCAGTGTATTATACAGTCATTTCATAATTAGTAATATATTCATAGCTATGCCGGAGAGTAAACAGAACTGTACAACATAGCTATCAACCTTCTAGTGCCAAAATGGGAAACTTTGCCTCCCACATGTTGAAAAAATGGGCAAAATGTGAAACACTTACTGACTTCAACTAGGAAGTTTGTAACATTATTATTAACTGTTTCTTCATACTTAAAAATAGTTACTTTGATGAATTATGACTCAATAGTATTCAATATTATTTACCATGGATATTTGCAAAAAAATCTTAATAACAAGCATGTGCCAAACCCTTTCAATGTGGAACACAGAGAAATATAGAATTTTTAAGACTCAAAGTGAGAAACATTCTTTATAATGGGATACAGTTGAAAGGTGTATTATACAATCACTGAAGAAGCTTCAGAATTGATAAAATGCCTGTTCCATGTGCATTTAAAGCCATTGTTTTAGCTATATCATTTCAAAGACTGATTAGGATGTTTTATTTTATTTGCATTTTTATTTCAAGTATTTGTTAAATGGGTAAGACCACTGCATCCTTTTTCCCAGTAACCAGTGAGCACTGTTTGGTTAAGTGACAACTGCTCAGTGTCACATAAAAAGCAACCAGATTACTAAACATTTGCTGTAATTCTGTGACAGATGGAGGGCACTCTGCTAAAAAAAAAATGCCAGCACTACATTACACTCTAAGTGATGTGTCATACCCACTTTATCTTGTCAGCATTTAACTGGGCCAGCCATACGCGAAGACTCTGTCTTGAGATGCTGAGCCTGAAGCAAGTTTCATAAATACAAATTAAATGGAAGCTAACAAGCACTTACTGTAATAGTATGCCTGGGGAAACCACTGGTGTTACATTTTGCAAGCAGTTCATGCAATTCTTATTTATATGCAACTCTGCCTGCAGACATTTTGCATGAGCTGTAGCTGTCTACTATAGTGTTTGCACTGTATTTTTCATTGCTAGCTAAGATAAAATAAATCATGTAGGCCTGTAGCCACGTAAATTAGGTGTGTAGGAAATAACATACAGAAAAGACCTACTATGAATCAATTTACCTTTAACAAGTTTATTTACATCTGTTACAGAGTGATCAGTGTTTTATACGCATATCTGTTTATTTTCTTTGTTTTGCTAAGAAAACATTCTGCTGAGCAGTTTGTCCATTCTCTCTGATGTCCATGGCTGAGTGTCTTACATTGCTACAAGATAAGGTAAGATCTAAGTAACTATGTACTAGTGCAACAAAAACAGAATACTTTAAACACAGCAACAAAAAGCTTGCAATAACTTGGGGAATATATATATGTATATATATATATATATATATATATATATATATATATATATATATATATATATACATACTTGTTTAATTAAACTGATAAATACTACGAAGAAGGCTTAATAAATGCATTTATAACTTCTGATGGCAAAAAATAAAAACAAAAGAAGGAAAAAATGCAACCCACAGTGATTCCTTAAGCTTTCGTTCCTTTTATTCAGCATCGGAACTTCTTCAGAATGGATCAAATGTCAAGGGACAAAGTATATAAAACAAAACCAAGCTCATGAATAGTAGTAGTAAACAACAAACTGTACGTTAATACATATGCATAATGTTATGCAGTAATGAAAATGCCATTGCAGTAAAGCTGTTTAAGTAAGCACCCTGTGTATGTATGTATGTACAAAAAATTATTCCTATGTAAAGCACTGTAAAAGGAAATTTACAATAGACAGAAAGGGACACTATTTGTCAAAAAATGGTCATCATTATTGGAACCACTTAAGGGCACACCTTAAATTAAGAGACTCATTTAACCCAAGCAGAAATTCTGCCTTCAATCGTAACTGCCACTTCAATTCTTGTAGCTGTAATTTACAGTCAGCATCCCCAAAGAAAACTTCAATTTGTTCTAGTACTATAAACTTAAAAGACCTGAAACCATTACACAAAGCACTGTGTTTACTAAGAGCATTAACATGGTCTTTGTTCCTAATGGCACCACAGTGCTCCTTTATTCTGTCACTCAATCTCCTGACAGTTTTACCAACATAAAAATTAGAACACGTGGAAAAGACTGCACAATACACTACCATAGAAGAATTACAATCAAACCTTTTGCCGAAAGACACAGTAACATTGCAATGTGGAAAAGTATAAGCATCACCTTTGAGAATGTATTTACAACATACACATTTTCCACATTCGTGCATTCCTTTAGGTGTAGTAACATTAAGTACAGATGTTAAAGTGAATTGGTTGTCATTTTTTTCAAAGAAGGATTTCAGGGTTCTAGTTCTTTTATACGCAGCTTGATTTTGTTTTATATACTTTGTCCCTTGACATTTGGTTGCATTTTTTCCTTCTTTTGTTTTTATTTTTTGCCATCAGAAGTTATAAATGCATATAATATATATATATATATATATATATATATATATATATATATATATATATATACACACACACACACACACACACACACACACACACACACACACACACACATAAAATAGTTTAACAGAGTTTGTACATAAGTACACTGCATAAAATTCACAGAGGAAATCAACAGTGAACTCTAGCATACTCAAAAGTAAGGCTATTATATCATTTTAGTAATCAGATTTTAACAAACTACTACAATATTAATACACAAAGAATACTACATGCAGGGGCTTCAAACTTGTTAATTAAAATATGGTAATGAGTTCATTGACACAAAAGATAGCAATGGCCCTAAAACACAGATGGCGAGTTCCATGCTACTGGTAGCTAAGCAACTTTGAACAAAGTAAGAATGCAACACAAAAGCCAGTAGTAACAAAGTAAGACATTTGTTAAAAGACTGTGCTATAGCTAGAGAACAAAGCCAAGCAACACTTAAACAATGGAGGATATAAGGTCAATAAAGTGTGTAACTTAAAAGAGATGCATCAGTAAATGTTCCTTCAAACAATAGGGCACATGAAAGGCTTACATTTTTATTAAAATGTTTGAATCCTAAATATTGTAAAATAAGAAAATAATACACTCAACAGCAGATAACAACAATAAACTCAGCACATTCAAAATCACAATAAAATGCAGAAATGTAGGTAATATTAAAAAATAAATGTTTAAATCATCATGGAATTCAGAACATTCTTCTGAATACATGAGAAATAAGGGACCTCCGAAATGAAGACTTTCACTTGTTTGTTCTTGTTAAGGAAGATAGCAGCTTTCCCAGACCAGAGAAAGAGGATCACAAGAGCAGCTGACCATAGTTCTGACCCATTTATAAATATATAACTTGCAGATCCTCGCCTAATGATCAGAGTATATACAATAGGACATAAGGGTCAGAACATAACTGGACTACATACAGGAAAAAAATCTGCACTTTAACTGTTAATAAGCAGGAACTGTTTATTTGCTTTTTAAAGATTTCATGGGGCAGAGTGCTGACTGCGAACCTATTTCAGGCTCAGCATGACTTAATTAAGTACCCTCTTTTTCCTTGCACACTCTGCATGATCTATTTTCTTTTTTAGACTATATGAATGATCTAGCTGTATCTCCTAAAAAAGACACTTCACCATAAACTCTGCATGAGTCTCATAGTCAAATACTTTCCTGACATGCTGCAAGCAATGCAACATCCAACAAGGCCTGCCTTCATCAGGTGTTTGGGTTGTTTTCTGCCTGTCCCAAGCAATGTTGGGCACCATTACGGTCTAACACTTCTCCATATTCTAAGTATCTGCCATCCTTTCATTGTACTACATATACAAGCATAACAAAAAAGCCCGGCATCTGACTGAGCAGCCACAGGTGACGGACTGCACTATTTCCTTACCCATCTATGCTGTGCACT
This sequence comes from Protopterus annectens, assembly GCF_019279795.1. Taxonomy (NCBI): domain Eukaryota; kingdom Metazoa; phylum Chordata; order Ceratodontiformes; family Protopteridae; genus Protopterus; species Protopterus annectens. The sequence goes on along the minus strand of NC_056737.1, from coordinate 1,745,622,711 downwards.
GGACTGCTTGTTGAAATAGGACTTGGTGAGCTGAATGCATTAGACTGCATGCCATCTTGTGGCGAGGTCTCTGTTCCGTAACCGGTGGACACTGGAAATACAGGACCAGGAACTACCACTGCAGCTGCAGTCCGAGCTACTGACTCCACATAACTTCTTGGTTCTGCAGACAACAAAAGCATGAATAAATCAGAAATTAGGTATACAGACCATGCCTTCAAAGAAATGAATCCAAAGAAATGCAGTCTTTGCTTTAAGATTACCACTGGACCAACTGTGAGGAAGCTAGTTAGAATTGTTAAGAGAGGCCTACGAAAATAACTGTGCAGACAAAGCAACTGCTGGACCCCTACAGAACATCCCAGTGTAATCTCGTTATTCTCCAGTATATTGATTACAGCTTAAGATTTGTGTAATTACTCTGCATTTACTATATATGTAGTTGTGTCATGCTAGCATGCACTTTATTTATTTATTTACTTAGACAAAAAAAGCTAACAGCAGCAACAAATTTCTGTCTTCCGGGAAACTATACAAAGTGAGTGAAAGTATGTAAAACAGAACAGCAGGACTGGTGTGCCATATATGTCATACTAACATTAATAATAAATGGAAAAATCAGGAGAGGAAAAAAAATAAATCAGTTTGCCCTGGCGAGTGTGAATACATGTAAATAACTCTTGCACAGTCAAAAAGTAACATATATAAACTAGAAATAAGTGTTGAGTAAGGCCTGCTGTATCAAATTCTTTGGTAGTCCAGTTCTGCTCCTAACATGGATGCCTTCTGTGTGAAAAAATAAGTTATGTACTCACCATAACATTCCATCTGTGTTGTTGATCTTCATTCTTTCCTCACAAATAGGTTTGAATTTGATCTGTCGGATCCAACTCGGCCGATGCTAAACTTGCAGCCACCAGATCTCGAGTTTTTCCCTTACCCACAATGCACCTTGTCAGTTACCTCAGAAATTGTTTGCTGCTATACAGCGCAAAAGGATAGGCAGAAATACAGGAAGCCATACCCAGAGTCATATTAGCAAAGCTAAGTGGTGCAGTGGTTAAGGTGTATGTATGCCTTTCAATCACAAGGTGCAAGGTTTGATTCTCACCACGGGCAGGAGATTCACAGATTGAAGATATATATATTGTGGCCTAATGGTTAAGGTGTTTGCCTTACAAACAGAAGGTGCAGGGTTCGAGTCTCAGAAGGGATAATTGGCTAGGCTTAAAATGGTTTGCAAGGGTAGTTAGCTTAGTACTAATCTATAAACCTTTTAACCTCAGTGTCACTGCTCGACAGAGGCACAGCAAAATAATGGGTATAGTTCCCCATACTAAAGGGGTGGCGTAAGCCACAAAATGATGGGCTAGGCTTGTAAATGCCCTCGGGCAGATAGCCTAGTATGAACCTATGAACCTATGTAAATGTACCTATTCAGAGACCATGTAACTGCTCGTTACTCCAGAAGTCATGGACGGGGATAGATGGGAGGGGATGTGAGGAAAGAATGAAGATTGACAACACAGATGGAACGTTATGGTGAGTACATAACTTCTTTATCTGATATTGTCAATCTTCATTCTACCCTTACAAATGGGACAGTGCCCCTAGCTACTTGAATCCAGACTGGACTCAAGGAAGGATATTCCTGAGCACCACAGATCCAAATGATGCCCTACCTCTGGAGGCTGGATCCAATTTGTAATGAGTGATAAAGGCATGAGTCGTAGCCCATGTTGCTGATGCACAAATGTCATCCACAGACATCCTACATTGGAAAACTGTGAAAGTAGCCACAGATCTAGTGGAGTGTGCTTTCAATGGGTGCGTAAGAGAAATGCCCAACTTAGTATAGACAAAGGAGTTGCAATTTGTTAACCACTTTGATGAGAGTAATTTTAGAAACCGATTTTCCCAATTTTGGTCAAATGAAGGAAACAAATAGTTGGTCTGCTTTCCAGATTTTATTCTGTTCTATGCAGACAGAAACACAACTGTCTATGAACATTCAGTAAATGAAAGACATATTCTCCTTTGTTGGTAAATTTAGGAAAAAACATTAGCAAACTGACAGAACAATTTAATTTGTATTCTGACACCACCTTTGGAAGAAAGGATGAACTAGTACATAAGGCCACTCTATCTTTGTTAAAAAACAAGTAAAGAGGTTTAGAAGATAATGCTTGGATCTCAGAAATTCTTCTTGTGGAAGTGATGGCAACCAAGAAAATGGTCTTCCATAATTGAAATTTAAGATCACATGTAGCTGCTAGTTCAAAGGGGGGTTGTGTAAGAGACTGCAGCATTAAGGTGTAGGGTCTTTAAAAAGGAACCTTTAGAAGGAGTGTCTCTTTTAAGAAGGCTTTGATCAACTTGTGAGAAGCTATGGGTGCACTATTCAATCCTGTATGGTAATTTGAAATTGCTGCTAACTGTACCCTAATGGTTGAGGTACTAGCAACATTTTGAAAAAGGTAAGCAAGAAAATCTAAGATGTGATAAATGGAGGCTGAAAAGGGGTCAAGTTTATGCTCCTGAGCCCAACTGGCACACCTGTTCCATTTACTAAAATATATTTTCCTGGTTGAGGGTTTAAGGGAAGGCAGAATTAGACAACAGACAGGTGATGAGAATGTCGGGTGAGACAGAAGGTTTGGAGTCACATCTAGGTTCCATGGTGGTTGAACCAGGTGAGGCCATAGGAAGGGAATTCAAGTTTGTTGAGGCCAATAGGAGGTAACGAGGATCACTATGCTCTACAACCGCAGAAATCTTGGAATCAATGGAGTTGGTGGGAATGCATAAATGAGACCGGGAAACCAATCATGGAAGTAGAGCATCCCTCCCCATGGGGAATCAGGGCAAAGTATTTACTGCACTTGTTGTTTAGGGGAGAGGCAAAAAGATCACCATGGCTGGCCCCATCAATGGGAAATCTTGTCTGCCACCTTCTCATTGAGGGACCACTAGTTTGGAAGTAGTATGCACCTGTTCAGTTTGTTCCCAATCACATTGGATCTCCCCAGAATGTGCATTGCTAAAATAAAGCGGTCTGAAGAGATCACCCACTGCCAGACCCAGAACACTTCTCAACACAATGAGTACGGTCAGGTTCACCCTTGTTTGTTGCTGTACAGACAAGTGACATGTTGCCCATTTGAACTGCAATTGTCTGACAGAGAAGAACATCTTGAAATGCTCCCAACTCCAACAGCACTGCTGTCATCTCTAAAACATTTATATGCAAACTGGCCTCTTCGGGGGACCAAGTACCCTGGACCGTCTTCCCCAGATAATGCCCCCCCCCAACCTATATGGGAAGCATCCATTGTCAGCATGGACTTAAACTGTTGCAAAATGAATGGATGGTCATGGAGCAGTTGACTGGACTGGATATACCAATAAACATCTCTTCTGCATGTGTTGATAATTTCCATCAGTCAAGGTCATGTCAGATAAAAGACTGCCACTGGGTAGCTATCATCCACTGTAGGATCCGCATGTAAAATCTGGCCAACAGACCTAAGGTTTTTGCTTCAGCCATGAGGGTCAGAGTTTGGAGGACTATGTGGGCTGAGAATGATGTATTGTCTACAACCTTCTTGACCTGTGACTTCATAGTTAGAACTCGGTGAGGTGGAAGGGAATTAATGGCCAAGTTTGTATTGAGCAGTGTTCCAATAAATTCCAGTGTCTGAGTTGGCTGGAGTTGTAATTTGCTATAGTTTATGGTTATTTATAGAACAGCACAGATGTGAAGAACCTGACCTCTTGACTGTATGAGTCGATACCTGGTAGGAATGGTAATGAGCCAGTCATCCAGGTAGGAAAATACCCGGAATCCCTGCAGTCTAAGTTATGATGCTACTACTGCTACTACTGCCATGCATTTGGTAAAGACCCTGGAGGCTGTGGTGAGTCCAAAGGGCAGTACAGGGAATTGGTAATGCCTAGCTCCCAGCCAGAAGTGTAGGTACTTCCTGGACCACCTGTTCATCTTTATGTGATAGTAGGCGGCCTGGAGATCTATCAAGCACATTCAGTCATCCTTGCCCAGAAAAGGGAGAATGGACTGAACCATGAACATCCAGAACATGGTTTGTTGAACAGATTTGCTTAGATCTGTGAGATCCAAAATTGGTTTCCAGTCCCCTGTCTTTTTTGACAATAAAAAGAACCTTAAATAAGTTCCAGATCCTATCTAGTCTGGTGGGACCTCTTGGAAGATGCTTTTTCTAGCAGCTTTTCAATCTGAATTGCTGCTTTATCCCTCTGACTGGGTGGAACATCAGGGATTTTCCTGGGAATTGGGGGTGGAAGGCAAAATAGCATTATATAACTTCTGGATATAATCCTCTACACCCATGTAACTTTTATTAATTCTAGCCAAGCTCTCTGCTGCAGGGACAATCTTCCCCAAACTGTCTCCAGAGGTGGACAGACGGGCCTCCATTCAGGAGTGCTGATAGGGTTTATCAAAGAAAGATTCTTGTGAACCCTAGTTTTGCAGGCTATCTCTGCCACAAGACCAACAACGTCCATTGGAGTTCCCCCATCTACCTCTAGGGCAGTTCCTCTATCCATGTGCGTCATGGAATGGACCTTGGGATTTTTTGAACCATATTTTCCAGCCAGTCTGCTGATTCCTAGAGAAGGATCTCTGGGGGGGCCACAAAACGTATGCCCATGGCAGACCATTTTTCTCAGACCTGGAGAGTGTTTCCTTCACTTTAGGACCAAAAAGGGTTGTTCTGCCAAAGGCAGCATTGATGAAACTGGACTTTAATGGCTCTGCAAAGTTGCACAACTACATCCAGAAATGCCTCCTCATGGAAATGCCTGAACCCGCAGATCTTGAGGTTCCTTCCTCTATGTTGGAAATTAACTTCATATAGAACTATTGGAAATAGCCTGTAGGGTTGCCAAATGAGAAGTTACCATGTTCTTAACCTCTGCAGATATGGATCCTGAGAGAGGATTTGATAATTCTTTGGTCACATCTTTCTGAAGTGTAACAAAATGTGCCATACAGTTCAGCAATCATAATGCAAAAGGTGCTGAAGCAAAGACATGCTTTCCCAGTGTGTCCATCACCTGTGACTCCCTGTTGGGGGATTGACAGTGGAACTCTCTTCAGCTAGTTCCTTCTTTGTGGCCACCTCAACGACCATGACATCAACTGGAACCAATTTTCCCCAAAAATGTCCACATGTGGTGCCATTATCCTGTTTATTCTATGAGGTACTGGCTCTATGGAATCAGGCGCCTTCTATGCCCCCATAGAGATCATGTCTACGAGCTCTTCGGTGGATGGAGTCACCCAGGAATTAGAGGGTCCTGTACTGAAAGCCTCTAGGAGAACGGATTCCACTGGTACATGGTTGGAGGATGTCAAGCCACCTCTCTGTTTCAGGATCTATAGTATGTTTCTGAAGGGAACATCTTCAGGAGGTGACTGTGAGGACTCTTTGCCTTTGTCGAAATCCATGACTTTGGTGACAGACTCCTGTGGGGAGTCCAGGTGCTTCCTCTTGCATGTCTTTTTCCTGGGTACTTTCTCAATGGGATGTTCTGCGGAAGTCTTGGAACAGGAAGTCAAAATTCCCTGAGAGGAAACCTGAGGTTTTGGTACAGAATGTCTCCCTGGAAAGAGCAGTTGAGGCTTCAGATGCTGGGGCATCATGGTGGAATAGGTAGGATCTGAGGGGGTAGGCTCCATCAGGGCTGCTGAGGCAGTGAACACTCCCTCTGCAGTCTCGAAGGCAGAGCTCGAAGGAGCCAGAGAGAGGTCCTGATCCAAGAAACTGGGTTTTCGAATCGTCCCCTCTCTCCATTCCATCGGCAACCCCCCCCCCCCCCCGTGGAGGCCAGAGCCTAAATGGACAGTGCCAAGGCACTGAGGAACACATAGCTCCAAAAACTTCTGAGTCAAATGCTGCACCCCAGACCCAGCAGGCAGGCTTTAGCTCCAAAAGCTCTCCTGATCCAAAAAGACAGGAGGCCTCAGAGAAGATGTTGGATCCGAAGATAACAGAGATTCTCGGATCTGAGACTGATGGATCTGAATGACTGGGTTCCTGAAACTAACAGCAGATGGTGTCAGAGCAGGAACTTGCAGGGCTGGTGTGGTGGAAGGCAGGACTACCCAACCCAGAAGGCTAGGCATCAAGGGAAGAACAATCTGCCCCTGAGCCAAGAGAATCTTCCTCACCACTCTCTCTGCATCTTCTTCTGTGAGACTTCTGGAAGGATGATCAGAACAAATGGAGGGGGATGTTGGTCTCTGCAAAAAAGGAGCTAGAAGATTGTCTGGTACTGGGTCAACAGATGGAAAATATCTAGTACAAGGGCAATATAGAGTCTCCGAAGGCTATGTCTGATCAGAGGGCTATGTTTGATCCAACGTGGATTTAAGCTGGAATGGTAATATTTGTTTTAGAAATCATAGGATCCAGAGGAGCAGTCAGATTGAAAAGTTTCATATTTTTCTGATCCAGGGTTGAGACCAGATGTTTAGCACTCCGTTTTCATGAATAGTCCAAGGAAAATTTTGACGAGGTGGAAGGCTTCAATTTTGGAGACTGGGATATGGCTTCTTCAAAAGAGGAAGGAAGGAGACCTTTTAATATCAGTTTATTTTTACTTTGAGTTAAGGCTTACAGATTAAATCTGTGAGAGATCAAGCAATCTTCCTGTAGTGTAACTGACCCTGGCAGTACACACAAAGAAAGCGTGTGTCCATGACAGGCAACTCATGTCCACATTCAGAACATTTCTTAAAACCTGCAGGTTTGTCACTCATCATGTAAAATATATTTCCACAACAGCTATACATCAAATTTCAAAAGATAAGAAAGTGAGAATAGTAATTAATTTTTTTTTTTTTTAACAGGCTGAAGGAAGCAAGAGAAAGAACACAGCCAATGGTAAGAAGAACTACGAGCAGGTCGTATGAAGAAGGGCGATACTAAAGACAGTATCAAGTATGAAAGGAGACTGAAGAAAACAGATGAAAAGGTTACAACCCTCAAGTACAGTACAGGAGAAGAGGAGCAAGGAAATACCAACACTGGTATGTCAGAGATATGATGTAGTCATAACAGCAATGGAGAATATAGAAAGGAAGAAGAAAGTAAACCACAAAGAGTAAAGACTAAAAGGTCACAAGATAAGCTAAGGAGAAAAAATGTTCAATAGGAGAATTGTAAAAGAAAAAAAGTTTACTTATCTAATACAGCTCGAGAGAGACTGGTAGACCACGTTCTTTTGCTATAAGTGGCAAACAAGATCTGTGTTAGTTGGCAAGGTGCATTGTGGGTAAGGGAGAAGATTGAGAGATCTGCTGGCTGTGAGCTGTAGCATCAGCTGAGTTGGATGTGACAGATCAGATCTGAATCCACTTGTGAGGATAGAATGAAGACTGACAACATCATATTATTCTTATCCTTTCTGAGTCTAGGTTTCCCTTTCATCTCCAGTTTTCTTCCATGTTTCACTGTCAAACAAGCATTTGATATTCTTCTAAAGTGTGTGCGCGTGTGTGTGTGTGTGTGTGTGTGTGTGTGTGTGTGTGTGTGTGTGTGTGTGTGTGTTTAATCCGATGGACTCCCTTTTCATTCAGAAATGGTTCTCTGCCTTATAAGGACTGCATTCTGCAACAGGCTCTAACTCCCCTGTGACTGTGCACAGAATAAATTGGCTAACAAATAATTAATAAATTAACAGTACTGAACAAAATTTTTAAAAAGTACAGTTGTGTAAAATCTTACCATAACAGAGGATGTCCTTGTCTTCACTATTGCAGTACTCCTGACGTAAGTGTTCCCCTACCAAGGGCAGCCCAAAGTCCGGCCAGTATACCAAAGCCTTTAGAATTTATAGACTTTGTATGTCACATGTATACTGCTCACACAAGGAGCAGCGCATAAAGGTGATACAGAAGAACATACCTCAGAAATGAAAAGCCCCAGGAGAAATGAATGTCCTTAGGGACCAAGAGAAACATGTGCACCCAGAAAGAGAAAAAAAAGAAAGAATGAGCCCTGAACAGAAAGACTAGAGAAATAGGGCAGGACAAAAATAGGGAGAGGAAGGAGGGAGTGAATACTGCAACAGTGAAGAGAAGGACATCTACTGTTATGGTAACTTTTACATGTCCTTCCATATCACAGTTGCAGTACTCCTGATGGAAGGAAGACTACAAAACCTGGGAGGAGGAAGGCACAGAACAGCTCTCTATAAACACATGCAGGACTGCCCTGGAAAAGTCAGATCTTGCCCTGGAAACAACATCCAACTTGTAATATTTGGTGGAGGTATGGACAGAAATCCGAGTAGCAGCCTCAGGGACGGAGTTGGTATCCAGTCCCTTGAAAAAGGCATCAGAGGAAGCAACAGCTGTGGTAGAATGAGCCTTAAGAGAGGTGAAAAAACTTTTACCATGAAAGGAATGACAAAAAGGAAATGGCCTTAGAAATTCAGGAAGAGATGATTTGTTTAGAAACTGCCAATCCCAAAAACATGGGATGAAAGGAAACAAAAAGTTGCTCAGATTTGTGAATGGTCTTAGTCTTATCCAAATAATATCTGAGCTGTCTATGCAGATCCAAGGTGTGATGAACCTTCTCCTTAACAGACTGTAGAGAAGGAAATAAGGAGAGTAAATTAATTAAGCAATAACCCACACCTGGGTGTGGGTAATGCTGGATTTACCCACGGTTGGTGTAGTTAGGTCACAAAGGCGAAGCCCGAGTGGCCAAACAAAGACAACCGTGGGTAAATCCAGCAATACCCACACCCAGAAGTGGGTTATTGCTATTATACAATGACATTATTTAAGCAAAAAAATACTTACTTTTCTTAAATAATGGCATTGTATAATGACTCTGTGCTGCCCTTCCGCAGCTGTCTGGTATTCTGCGACAGTTCTTATGTACTGTGCATACATATGCTTACGCAGTACATCAGAGCTGTGGGTGGAAGAAACGGAGAAAGCAAGATCTCCGTTGCTTTTTACAAAGTGTCTCGCTACGTTAAAGGAGTTTAACATAGCGAGACAGCTTTAAAAAAAGCAACGGAGAATCTCTGTTACTTTTTTTAAAGCTGTCTTGCAATGATAAACTCCTTTAACATAGCTAGACAGTTTCTAAAAAGCAACGGAGATTCTGTGTTCTCCATTGCTGTAAAAAGAAAAAAAAGAAGACTTATACTAACGGAAAAAGTCCAGGCGACCGGACCTTTTTCCATTAGTATACGTCTTTGATTTACAATGTGCACGCTGACCAACCAGCGTGCACGTTTTGGAATATTAATGGGGGGGGGGGGTCGCTGTATATTAGACCGTTTAGAAGACAGCTCATTGACCACCATGGGCATAAAAGAAGGATTAGTATGAAGAGACACCCTGTCCCTGTGAAAAACTAAAAAAGATGAAGAGCCATAAGAACCTGAGGCTCAGATATTCTCTGAGCTGAAGTATGGGCCAAAAGAAGAATACATCTTCCAAGTACAATGCTGCAAAGAAGCTGAAGCTGCAGGCTGGAGCCACAGTCAATTTTTTAATAACAAAATTGAAATCCTAAGAAAGGCAGAAAGGGCTTCCTGTGAGGCCTGAAATGAAGGATGCCTATAAAAAATTGTTTGACCTCAAATCTACACACCAGAAACTAGGCTCCCTTTATAGGATCAATGGATTCCTTACAGATACTGCAAGAAAAACTCTAGCCACCACCTTCTTACTGCCGACTCTCATACACCGCTCCTATCATAACAAACATAAACAATACTCAAAGAAAGAATCTTGCCTCCTGCTACAATAAAATAGTTACATTTGCCACCAGTCTACCTTACAGGACCCACCATGGACTTAGCTTAAAACAATTAAACTGGCTTGAACTGCACAACTGGCTTAACATATTCAAAACTGACTATAGCACACAAACTCATTCATCATCCAGAAACATGGCCTGTGCTACAAAACTTATTACTACCCTACTGTCAAGCAAATGACTTCCATTCTAGTAACAAATACTTATTACTTACAAATAAGTCAAATAATGCTGTGCTCTACTCCCAATGCGTTGCTAAACTCTGGAATAGTATCCCTGTGCAAATAAAGTTCTGACAATCTCAGTAGTTTTAAACCACTGCTTAAAACAACCTCTTGACCAATCCTGGTCCTGTACATGCTCATCATGGGGTTAAAACTTTTTCACAGTACAATCCTATCCATATACTCTCCTTAAACATAATATTTTCAACCGCTTACAGAAATGACAAAAGAAATGTTATATATAACTGGTGCCCGTACAATCCACTAAGTTCCACGTGTTCCATTTAGTAACTTCAGCCGCTGTAAAATCTTAGAATGTACATGTATAAATGTAACCACTGTTTGTGTATTAATGTAAATAGAAATGTAACTACTCTGTGTTTGATAGGAACGTAGTATAATAAAATGCAAGAAAATAGAGCTTTTCTCCCTGGGCTTCCACTAAAAATGGGTATTACCCAGTTGGACTTTCTTGGTAAACAAAGACAAATAAATAATAAATAAATAAAATAATAAACCTACATGTTAAAGAGGGAGTCAAGGCAGACAAGCAGAAATATCTGAGAGGTACGCATTAACTGAAGAATACACATGGAGAAATTCAAACAAATGAGACAGAGCCAGCGGGATCCCCATTGAAAAGAGATCCTGGTTATGAGAGAGGCACCAGACAGAAAATCTCTTCTACATAGACAAATATGATTTCCTGGTAGTGGGTTTCCTGGCCTTCTTCAGAACCCTTAGCACAGCCTCAGAAAAGAGGTGCCTAAAAGTGATCAGAACCCTATCACCCACAGTGTCAGTTGATGAGCGGTGAAGTGAGGATGGATAAGAGACCCCTTGTCCTGTGTGAGAAGATCCATCCAACGAAGCAACTTGTGGTGACTGCCCCACACTAAGTGAAAAAGAAGAGGTAACCAATGCTGTTGGGGCAATAATGGAGTCATCAGCAATATTTTGGGGGGAGTCTAGTTGGCTCTTGCTGGACCACTGGAATTAGTTAGAGGAAAGGGAGGGAAGGCATAAAGAAATATTCCCTTCCAAGGAAAATGCAGGGCATCTACCTTCCAAACCAGGGGACTTGAGACTCTGGAAGAGAACAGTGGGTGTTGTTAGTTTAGAGGGGAGGCAAAAAGATCTACCAGAGGAATACCCCACTGATGGACAATATACAGAAACAGATCTGTGTGCTAGACCTGCTCGAAGAGTCTGCCACTATATTCTGCTTTGAAGGAATGCAGTCAGGCTGAAGAGTCACTTGATACCAGTCAGCTAGATCCCATACCTGAAGAGTGAGCCTTCAAAGAAGGTAGGACCACATCCCCCTTACTTGTTTACATACCACATCACTGTGGTATTTGTCAGTGAAAACTTTGAGGGATCCTGGAAGAAAGCGAGAATGAAAAACCTGAAGAGCTAAAAGAAGAGCTCTTATCTCCTTGATGTTGATGTGATCTGACCTCTGGTGTGGAGGTCAGAGACCCTATACCCCGAGAGAGCCAAAGGAAGCTCCCCACGCCTTGCCTGAGGCATCCAAAAAGAGCTTTGAGATGGAACTGGTGGTTGGAAAGGAAGCTCTGGTTGACAGAAGCTGATGAATTCAGTGAAGCTCAAGTTTAAGGCAGGGAAGGAATGGAACTAGGAAATCCAGTGGATGACAGTGTTGAAGACACATTGACTTGAGGTACCACTGGAGTTTTCTCATGGAGCCTGGATAGAGGAAGCATAGGAATGGTGGAACCCTGAAGAAATCCCTGGCTTTGACTGAATCCTGAAGAAGAAGGGATTTGGAAAAAAAAGCAATCAGAAAGAGGGCCTTGGGTGGATGCAGGGATGCCAGCATGGAAATGGTCTTGATCCTGCAACCGAGAAAAACATGATCCTGAGAAGGAACTAGGACTGATTTTTGAAAGTTTATAGTAAACCTTAGGCTTTGTAACAAACAATAAAATGAAGGTCCTGGGATGAAGCCTGGATGACCAGGTCATCTACATAAGGAAAGATATGAACTCCTTTCATCCTGCAAAAAGGTAAAGACAGGAGTGAGGCAACTGGTGAACACCTTTAGGGCAGTACACAGGCCAAAGAGCAAAGTAGAGAACTGAAAATGCATGGAAGAGAAATGCAAAAACTTCTTGCAAAGGGGTTGGATAGGCATACTTGATGTCCAGAAATATCAAGAAGGCCTGGGGAAGACGAAGATGGAACACGGTTTGAAGGGACAACATCCAAAAGGAGGGGACCTTTAGAAAAGTACTGACCTGAGAAAGGACCAGAAAGTGTCTCCAGATGCATACCTTCCTTCCTACCTGGGGAACAGGAACATCCTGGAATAAAAATCCTTCCTGGGTAGGGAGCAAAACTTGAATGGTGCCCTGGGCCAGAATAACCTGAAGCACCTTTGGAAAGAAAACGTGCTGTTCTTGTGGAGGTTGTGGGATACCCAGAAAGGGAGAAAAGGGATTTCCACACCATTAAAAAAACCTTGCAGAAGACGGACAAAATCCAAGAGTCTTGAGTGACCCTTAACCAATTGGGAAGGGACAGGGAAAGAAGAAAGGACAAGGGAAAGAGGAAGCAAACGGTCAGATGGAACCCGGTTTGTCCTGAAAAAAAGACATCTGAGAAGTAGAAGTCTGAGTAGACCTAGCTGGAGGCACAAGCCTACAGCCTTTTTTGCCTTTGAGTGGAAGGCGAGACTGTCTGTGAACAAAAGCAGATTGGGAGGGATAATTCCTCTGGAACCTAGAGATGGCAGAAACAAAAATGTTCCCTTGTCTTTGTCCTGGAGGGACTTAGAAAGTTCAGCAGCAGAGCCAAAAAGGTTTGCATTATTATGAGAAGCATCCAACAACTTAGCCTTAATGTCATCAGGTAAAGGCTGACGGCAAAGCCAAGAGTAATACCTCAGGACAGAACCAAAGGTAGCAGCCATAGAAGAAGGCTCAACTGCATCATAACTCCGCTTAAGAGAATATCAAGCAACTTCAGAGGTACAGCTCAACAAGGAAAGAGCTGGGGCCTTCCCTTCAAAATCAGGAAGATCAGAAATTACAAGAGAAGCTTAAGAAAGAAGGGCTAAACCACACCTGGTTATATCAGTCTAGTAACTGATAGGGCTTTTCTGGCAGACAAAGGTGAGGGTGGCAGCAGCATAAACTTCTTTAACAAGACATTCCATGGCTCTACTGTCTTTGTTTGAAGGAAGTTTAGCTGAAGGCAAAAGCTTAGAAGGTTTGTTAGATGACACAGACACTATAGAAGAGTCAGCAGAAGGACATTTAGACATTTACTACACAAATTTACAATAATCTGGCAACTTGTAAATTCTGTCAGGTTTCTTGGAGGCTGGAGGCTAAGAATCAGTGCTAACAGAGGCTGCAGAAAAGGTATCTAAAAGGGCAGACAAAACTGGAGGTAGAGCAGAGAGTTTGGGAAACTCCATCTGGAGACGTTTATAATGCAACTTCTGAATATCTGAAACCTGAGAACAATCCCACTTGAAATATTCCATCACATGAGAAATACTGACCCAAAAGAAAGTTCTTCTAAGGGAAAATCTGGAGTAATAGAAGAGTCTTCCTCAAACCCATAATCCAAAGGCAAAGGGATGTGTGAAGAGTATGCCAGAGACTCATCCCCCAGAATCCAAATTCTCATCAGAGGATTCTTGCTCCCTAGGCCTCTCAAGAGGAGTAGATGACCAGGGAGAAGCATGTACAGACACTCCTTATGGAGGCTTCAAGGTCATCAAAGCATTAAACAACACCTGGGTAAAATCCTGACATTTGCATTGGAGATCTTTAACACCAGAAATATGCTTATTTTTTTTCTGCTTTTTCTTTTGAGGGATATCTGCCAGGAAAACCCTCGAAGGTTTGGGATCTTGCCGACACTCTATCAACGTGGCAGGAATTTCCTTCTGAACTAGAATCTGCTGAATTTCTCTCTCAGTCTCTCAGATATAATTAGCTGGGGTTCCCCCTCAGCATCTGGAGCAGACATTTGCAAAGCCTCTGAGGACTTGCATGAAGTTAGATTCATGGTGGCTTCTGACAGGGTTGCAGGACAGCAATCCAAAAAAAAAAACAGATGATCTTCTGGGTCTTCACCAGTCTCAAGAGGGACATCCAGGGGAGGCTGGACAGCAGTGAAATCAGACCGGAGTTTTTTGGCCTTTTTCTTAGCAAGCAGCTGACCTTCTGGAAGGGAAGATTCCATCACAGCACCTTGCATCAACAACTTCAGACAATTATTTTCTAGGAACAGACAAGTAGAGAAGACCATGTAGGGTCTTAGTGATAAACACTTGGCAGATAGAACACTGCATATGGTCATGGGAAGTACCCAAGCAGAAGAGACAATGCTCATGATGATCTTTATGGGGAATCTGGCTCACACTCTGATATTTTCCATTTCTGGATGACATGGAAACTCACAAAAACAGAAAAAGATAAGAAGAAACCCCAATGGGGTACTTATCTAAAACATGGCTCAGTAACCAGCACAGAAGAAGAGCGTTCAGACCGATGTTCAATGATCATGCTTTGACTGATGGCAAAGACGTTCTGAGGTATGTAAGTACGTACATACGTACATCACTTTTATGCCCTACACCTTGTGCGAGGAACATATGTGTGAAATACAATGTCTATAAATTCTAAAGGCTTTGGTACACTGACCAGATGGGCTAACCTTGGCAGGAGATCTCTTACATCAGGAATACTGCAACAGTGATATGGAAGGACATCATGCTTTATGCATGCAGCACAAATAGTAACAGACTGCCGGTTCATATTCTTGCAGTAGCTTATCATAATATTTAGCGGCTATTCATGTGAATGAGAGACAGAAAAATAATAAAATAATTTACATTCCTAAAACATATCGGGTAATAAGCTGTGCATATGACACCTGGCCCTAGTGAATAAGTTCCATTACATCTGTATATGAAAGGAAGCAAACTTTTTCTGCAGCATTTTATTTTTTTGTTAAATGAATAAAACAATTACTTACAAATACCTCCTTTTCAGTAGTGATTAACCGACTTGCTTTAAGTTGCATGAATTATGACCATGACTACGTACTTGCTCATTTATTTATTACAGGGCTAAAATGCCTGTAGAATTTTATGGCAAAGACCCTTAGCCTAAATGTGGAGAAATTATTGAGCTGCTTTCTGTACTGAAGGACAAAGGGGTGGATTCCTTCCTTTCCATTTGACTATCATGTAACTCTCAGGAAACTACTTAAGCAGACAGCGCTGTCAGGTTACCTGTGAAAAGGGACACTTTCAGTAGCTCACCGAGTTAACAAATGAGTAGAAAACAAAATGAAAATCTGTACTGAATAGTATTTTTCCGTTTATGGTGCAAGTCCAAAATATTGTAGAAAGGCAGTGTATTGCATCCATGATGCACCAGGACTTCTGAAAACCTATGGGTTTCTACAACTAACCTAAGAAAATAACCTTAAATTCCCTTTCCAAGCACAGCACCAAGCAATATTTTGTACAGGATGTTACACAGAGGGTGCCTTAAGAACATCAGTCATGTCAGATCATTTCATGCAAATGACTGATGGTGGTATCATCATTTATTAAATGGTCACCAAAGAAATGAAATCTCCGTGACCTGTGGTTATACTCTTTATCTCGGGATAATGGAAACTATAAATTAAGGTACTCTGGCAAAAAGCTTATGAAATGGTTTCCAAGAAACTGATGTATAAAAAAACGTCATTGATTTATTCATAAATTTCCGAGGGTAGGGTGTGCTTTGTTTGCAATGTACAAAACGTGACCTTTAATGGTCAGATGCGGATAGAAAATTTCTGAAGAAATGAAGGAGAACCTCAAAGCAGAACTAAAAGCTGGGCAGTGATTTCTTGAACTACTTTTTTTCAGCATTGTTTAAAACGTAGTTGTGAGAGACCTCTTGCTGACATCGTACGTACCACAATGAAAATGTTCCCATCAGTGAAAGGTGTTACAATGAACCTGTTTAAATTAATCACACCACAGTGCTGATGATAAAATTGTACAAACACTGTGCAGAAATGTCAGGTTCAAGAGAAAACCCACAGTGGAGATACTTTAAGAATGAAGAACAAAAAATACCATGTATAAACCATTGCTTCTTTTAATAGAGTGTGTGCATTACTATCCAACATTTCTTTTCTTAAGTCAGTTAGTCCTGATATGTGCGGCAAATATTTTCCATTTTCTTAAGTAATATGAGATTTGCAATGAAGTACCCGCTTCTTAACTTATTTTTAGTAAGAAAGGCCACAATCAGCAGCCAGTTTCTTGGTAAGTATGTAGGAATTTGTGAACTTCAAGCAAGTTTCTCTGTTTTAAATTAATCTACAAAATACTATGACTGAGCCAGATATTGTGTCTGAAACTGCAAGAGCTGAAGTATAAACCATGATTCCTGTTTCAACAACTGTTCCAGCCTGCAAAATCAGTTAACTCCACAAAGAGCCCACTTTATCTTCATTGGGTTGCTTCCCATACAATCAATTGTCTGAACATGACAGAATGTCATTTCACTTGGCTGCATCTTTCGTTTCCTGCATACCATAACATTTCAAATAACAGATGATCAGACAGTAATATTTGTTAGATCACATGCTGCAAAATGACAAGACATTCCTTAAGTCCTTATGGTTAAAGCAACTTGCACTTTACTAAATTAGAAATAAATACATTGCTTTTTTTTGACTATTTCACAATCACTGATTACAAAACCAAATACAAAGAAATATAAAAAACAGCTGCTGCAATGCTAAACATATGCCAACAGCCACACACATAGAAGAACTCAACAGCTACACTGGAACAGAAAAAAATTACAAGTAAACACATTTACCAGCTGACTGTTCTAAGCAAGTTTTCCTCATTCACATTGGAATTTTTATCATATGAACACCTGACGTTGACAAATATACCAAAGACCAAAGATTCTGTTAGGATGTTGCAGGAAGACCCCACCCCGTGCAGCTCCTTGTGTGTAAACATGTTACTCTTTGACATGCTCATCCCCTAATTATTTTTTCTTCACTTACAATTTAAACTACATAAAAAGGCAGTAATCAAAGCATTTAGACTTTGTTATTTGCACTAGGCTTGTGGCCTAATGTCAAAGAAGTCACCAACAGTATGTGTGTAGGTGAAGAAAACTTCGCAAGGACACTTGTGAAATTCTCTTGATCTTGTGGGAAGGGCCATTATCAGGCTTTTCAGTTAAGTGACAGGATGATGGAAAATTAGGAGGACATGAGGATGGATGTGGAGTTACAGGATTCTGTAAAGCTGAAGTTGCTGGAACAAAGTGGAGTTGCAAATGATTTGTTGTGTGCAGGAGTCTACAGTGCTCTTTTGGCAAGCAGATGAATTTGGAATAAAATAACAGATAATTGACTATTTAAAATAAATGAGAAGATAGTAGATGGTGGAGAAGATTAAATGAGGACAGTGTAGCTTTGGTGCCAACAAAAGTAGTAACATTTTTAGGGTAGCACAGGAATAACAAAACTAGTAATTTTCCACAGGACAGCATTTGTTAGGATAGTACAGCAAGAAATTGCAATGGATCATAGAGTGGACAAAAGAAATCTGACACAAATTAGATTTTTAAAGAAAAAAGTAATGCAGAGGACAGAAGTGTCTTTTTTGTCATAATATCCTTAAAGCTACTATGTTTTGTGGTAGAGGAATCAAGTGAAATAATACAGCTAGGTGAAAAAACATTTAGCAATATATCTATTGAAAGCCAACTCCTATTTGGATAAAATGGTTATTAAATTTGAAAAAAAAAAAAAAAGATAAAATGCTTCCAACTTAGGATAACTTTCACTTAGTTTAATGTTGCAAAAGGCAATTTTTTGCAGTTCAGAACAGAAGTGATTACCACAAACACCATGTATCAAGCATTGCTGAAAGTATGTGAGACAGTCACTGATGTGAAAAAAAAAACACTGACCCACTGACATTACCCCGACTTAGGAGGATGAGGAGGTGGAAGTACTTTGTGGAGCTGTAGTGGAAAATAACAAAACCCATTACGAACGTGTTATATGTGAAGCAAAGTAAGTTTACCCTGGGATTATTAATGACGACGCCAAGTGTACACCATTCTGACTGAACAGATGACACAAGCATAACACACGGCTTCTTCCTCCTAATTTTACTTTTCCTACTGGTTTTCTTGCAGCCTTAAATATTGAGGGGGTTTTATAAGGGTGTAGACTTTATTTAAACTTTGTATAATCCTTATGAATGTCTAAAAAGCACAAAAAATGTGCTACGGATGTTCTTGAATACAGATCATGTATACTTAGTGTATGCGTTAATGAATCTGGTCCTTACTGTATTCTACCAATAGCAACCAAAAACTTATTTTTGTGGGAATCAGGGATATTTGGTGGCAAATCCTGTTTGAGATCTGTAGGTAAAGTAGCAGAATCCATTAACTGCATAAAATGATTTGATCACGTAAAAGAACATGCTGGAGATTAGAGGGCTAGGAAATTAGTAATTCAAAACAGAAGAACAGAGCTAGTAAACGAGGATTTATGCAAGACCTAAAATTGTAGTGGGAAACGGTAAAACAGAACAAAAGGGAAAATGGGGGGGGGGGGCAGATGCGCATGAGGTTTTAACACAATGCAAAGAAGATGACTCAGGAAAAGGAGAATCTGTTGAAATTGAGGAGGTAAATTATAGAATGGAGGATAAAGGGAAACATGGAAGCTAAATGGAGAAAACACAAGATTGTTAATTTATCAATGAACAATAACAGCAACAAGAACAAGATGAGGGAGTACACTGTGTTTCACTGACGAGAAAAAAAAGACAAGCAATAAATTGCTCACAAGACTTTCACAAGACAAAGAAATAAGGAAAAATGAGATTAGCTTGGGAGGGATGCGTGATTTAGTAAATGGGCTTAGAAGAATGTACAGGAATAATAGTTTTACTAGAGAAAAAGTGTCATAAAATAATTTTAAATGCAGCTGCCATACTTTAAGGGATGGCAGGAGTAATGAATTTCTGCAAAGATAGACATGCAAGGCTTACTGCAATGCAAATGCCAATAAAAAAGCAAAATAAGTTATTTGGGAAAAATAACATTTATGCATACATTTCTGAAGATATCTGAATAGGTCACTTTAGCTGTGACATTAATGAAAAATGAAAACCAGAAATGGGAACTGCTATAAAGAAGGGGATAATAAAAGCTATAAGACAAGACTAAAGAAAGTAGAGTCTATGGGGACTTTATCTACAGAGACAGGTTATGTAGTACATAATGGACAACTGATTACAACAAAGAGAGGGGAAGGGCAATCACAATCTGGTTTTCACACCACAGAGCTACCTATAACTGAATAAGGAATAAGAAGAAGCAATGTTACGCTAGCAGGAAACAAAGTAAGCATGTGAGAACTGAAGACAGATGTAGTGATCACTTGGACATGAGACAATTCTATAATAAACAGAATCAGTGATGGGTTTTAAAGACAAGCTTAAATAGCAATACAGACTATATGAAAAACTGAATAATAAAAGGAAAAAGGGGAACTATGACATGGTGTTAGAAGAGCTTAATACATAACTGAAAGGGGAAATTTACAAGAAAGGAAGACAAAATCTAAAGTGAAGGAAAATGGGTAGGATGAACACTAAGTGAGCCAATGAAATTACATACCGAGTGAAAGAAAGAGAGAGGTGTCAACACTGTTAAGTGATTCACAGTGACCACTATGTTTTGTTTCACACATGCCCTGTCTCCTTCAAACCTGCACACCACACACACTGAGTCCTACAGCTAATTATGGTACTGAATTTGTGGTATCCGACCTTCCAACGAAACAACTTGAAGGTGAGAAAATAATTTAACATATGCCAAAATGTACTCTTACTTGTTAATTTAGACGATTCTTCATTCATTATACAATAAGCTTAAGATGCCTGTTGTCTAGACTCCCCATTCTCAGGAATTTGGCACCTCACTAACTAATGACAGGTGTGAATGAGTTAAGCAGTAGCGTGAGAACTGGAGGATAATATTACAATATGTGCTAGGATTGTTAAAACTGCACTGGAAGAAATTATGACTACAGAGAAGAAATTAGGGTATTTATATGGCAGGAAAGTATCAAAAGTGTTAGCGGGCAAGTTAAAAGCTCCTTGGAAGAAATCTGGAGGAATCTGAAAAACAAATACTAGTGGACAAAGTTGAAAAGGCATTGGAACAAGTAAAGAAATTGCTGTATCAGGACAGATGCGATAAAGTGTCTTTTCTGAAGAAAACAGAAGAATGCTGTTGGTGAAGTTATGAAAGAGTAGCCGAGAGGAGTGAATAGAGAAGAAAATGTGAACAACTCTTTGACCAAATTTACCTTGAAGAAGGAAATGCATAGGGGAACTGGGAAGCGTTAGTGTGAATGAACTGTGACTATAAAATACAGCTTAACTTTCAGGGACCACGTGTGAGCAGAAGTCAAATCAGTGTGTTTCCGTCTTCAGAATATATCCAGGATGAAATAAGAGGATCTCTCAGTAGTAGGCCATGATCTAGTCTCATTTCACCTTGAATTCTGTTAACGATCATTGGCTGGGACTTTATGACACTGGGAGTGTCTGCCTGTAGCTAGTGCAATGTTCAGTGAGCAAGAATTTTACTAACAATGACATAACTGATTACTATCACATTATGCTTGCGCTATATAGTTTACCCTGCCTCCTGGACCATCAGTGCATCATATATAGCACACCAGGCCATACATGATTCTGTTCCTGCATCCCTTACTGTTGAACGTGGCTAGTAGTTCAAAAGGTACAATCCGAAGCTTCTGATTACCATTTCTTTGTTTATAGAGCCCTGTCTTGGTGGAACCTAACTGCCGTGTAAGCAGAAATGTTCTACACTGGCCTGCTTCTACATATACCTTAAGAATTTTTTATTTGAGCTGACTTTCAATGACAATATAACAGAGCAGTTATACAACTTTAACAGCCATGGCTCAAATGTATCATCATACATTTGTCACTCATATCCATGATCAATCTTTACCTGCTGGGACAAATATTACTTATAATTAATGTCCCTTTTACTTATGGGTTTTATGGTGTATTGATATATGCTCAACTTACTGTTTAAACACTGTTTTACTGCTGCTTTAGTAATGAATCACCTTACTAGAGTTAAATTTGAAGCTGAAGTTAACTTCAACTTCGAAATTAAAAGAGAAGGTAAAACAGGTTCTAGAATCTGGCAGTAGGTGCAGAGGTTGAGGATGCGAACTGCAGTCCCTGTGGTATGGGGTTTGAAATTCGCAGCCACTGTTTACTTAGTCTTTGAGCTTGAACAAGTCTCTTAATGAGATGCTGTCCCCAGGTCACCCTTGAAAACTGAATGTATATCCAGAGGACCTGCCTTGTTTAAACATGGGTATTATTAATATCATTAAGAAGCAGAGATGTTTGAGTGAACAAAGAGGTAAAGATATCAAACAATAATATTAGTGAGAAAATACATGGATAGTACACAAATGGAAACAACTCCACTTAGGATAGCAGGTTATAATATTTCAAAAGAGTTTGTTAATTTAGATCATGATCAGCTATGGGTTATACAGGATGAAAATGAACGAGGCACTTCCTGAAAGCTTGGAAAATGCATTAAGGGCACCATTATTCTTCACTTATTTGGTGATTTTGGCCAAATTACCAAACTCTATTAAAGTGTGTGTGTGTGTGTGTGTGTGTGTGTGTGTGTGTGTGTGTGTGTGTGTGTGTGTGTGTGTGTGTGTGTGTGTGAGAAAGTGTGTGTGTGTGTGTGTGTGTGTGTGTGTGTGTGTGTGTGTGTGTGTGTGTGTGTGTGTGCGAGTGTGTGTGTGTGTGTGTGTGTGTGTGTGTGTGTGTGTGTGTGTGTGTGTGTATGTGTGTATGAAGGGGGCTAAGGATGACCACATTTAATCTTTGAATCTGTACTATGTGGTAGCTATTAAAGTAAAACTGAACTGTATGAATAATATCCGGAAGCTATAAGAGATGAGAAGAAAAAATGGGACATAGGATTTATGAATGGGTTCATGCAAAGGAGGCATGGTAGAAAATTAATTTAGATGAAATAAAACAGAAATGACTGGCATGGTATGAACATCTTATGAGTAAACTTTAAGTTATACAAAGTTGTGAATGATGAGAATAAATTGCAAAGGATTTAGGCAGTCAGTTAGACAAACTTTATTAAAAAGCATTTAAACAGGAAGTTTTTATTGGGGAGACAACTTGAGGCTATTGCATAAAAGACTAACAGCTAAAGGCCATATGAAGTATGAAAGTATTATTGGAAAATGTGCTTGACGAACAGATGTCAGCTTGATGAAATACCAAACTAGATCTTAATGTAACAGAGTAAGACATTTCTGGAAATAGAAACAGAAAAACTCAAATGTACAAAAACTGAGAGCTATATATGTTAATATGGTTTTGTTATGACTATATAATTTTTATGTCAGCTTTATCAACTTGAGGATCACAGAGGAACTGGAGGCTATCCTGACATTTATTGGGTATAAGACAATTAAACTTATTCTGGAAGGAAGCCAGACTACTGCAGGACAGGCAGACGCACAGAAACACACACGCACACACACACACACACAGGAAATTAAGATGGCTGTTAAGTGATCTAACACCCAGTGAAAACTCACATGGACAGTTAACATCTACACAGAAGGCACACCAGCCTGCAGTCATACTAGTCAAATTAAACCATGTCAAGCAGCACCACCCTAGTGCACTAGAAAGGAAAAAAGGCAGGTGAAGGGGTTCAGAGGAGATGTTTATGGCAAGTATGGGATGGGTATACGTGGTAAGGTTTTGTATAATAAAAACAGGTTACAGGAAGGCAACAGAAGTAATATAAAAGAAATATGTGATGGAAAATTCCTTTGGTATTTTTTGTTTTTTATCAAAGTGGAAGCACAAAAACATAAGTGGAAATTGTTTAAATGGACAACTGCTTTGGTTGGTGATGTTTAAGATCAAATGAAAGGAAATGTTTTATTAAACGCAATCTCTGCTCTTTTACATTAGTGCTATGGGATCTTTAACTTCCACCACTTCCACCCAAGTAACCAACAACTCAGGAAGATGGGACGTCTGTATAATTACTCATCCAAAGCACAGCACCTTAATAATACATGTCCCCCTGTTCCCCATGCTCCAATACAGTGTCTACACTGGAAAATTAATATAAGCTCATGGTGTTAGAAGAGAACCCACAACCTTCTAGTCTTCCAGGCATCATAGGTGAATGCATAGCCTTCTTAGCCATTGACAATGTCAACTATAGGTTTGTTAGTATAGTACAAAAACTAATTCGGTCATGGACAAATCACTGCTCGTGGCATATTTAACATAGCTACTACTCTGTGTTATCAATTGTCCATCTGAGGCACAGCACAAGCCTAAAGGTATACTACCTGCAGATAAAAGTTAGGCTTCTACATATTAATAAGTGAATATTTCTAAATGTATGACAGCCAAAAGATAAACTAGCAGCCCTCAAGTCAAAATGCATATTAACCAAATGAGACCACTGTATTCAGGGTCTGCCAATTCCGTTATGTAAGGCAATTTTGGAGTTGACTATATTAAGCCAAGGGGTACAGGGGTCTAAGACAAATGCATTGGAAGTGTGTGTGTGTGTGTGTGTGTGTGTGGGGGGGGGGGGGTTTGAGCCTAGAGAAACACGCATGTAAACAAACACTTATTTTCGTGCTTTCCATAGGAGGGGGGGGGGTTGAGCCTAGAGAAACACACACGTAAACAAACACTTATTTTCGTGCTTTCTATGGGGGGGGGGGGGTTGAGCCTAGAGAAACACACATGTAAACAAATACTTATTTTCGTGCTTTCCATAAATTCAAAGTTTAAAAAACTGACTTTAAATTAATTTGCATGACTCCAATAATAAGACCTCCATTCATACTATATACCATGAAAGACACTTCTCAAGACTAGTCCCTGCAATACGGGATTCTCTCTCACCTTTCTTTTAAAATAGCTAGCTGTTCTCCTTTGTGACCTTTCTCAAGTGAATGCTTTGATTACAGGTGAGATGAACTCGCAAGCTTCATCCGTTTTCCTCTCCATTTAATTACATTCAGTCATTTGTCTCTGATGCCACAGTTTCAACAAACTGCTCACTATACATATATAAATACAGTGCTGCTTCATATCCGATACTGAGTGCTCGTCTTATTATATGACTGTTCATGTTAGTTTAATGTTACTTATTGAATTTCTCTGTGTCTGCCTTCTCGTTTGTATTTTAATTGGCATGCACTGTTTCAAGATGTTTTAATGCTGTTTATACAATTTCTCTGTGCCTGCCTTCTCACTTATATTTTAACTGGCTCACTATCATAACCACCACATCTGTAAATGTGATTCCCGCAACTACAAAAAAAGTTTGAATCACTAAGAAAACTGTAGATCTCAAGATCAGCTATTCTTCAATTAAAGTATTTTTGTGTGTGAGGGGTGGTCTGTCCCATTATACCACTAGATGTGGAATGGGGCATAGACACTATTTCTGAGTCTGCTGTAACTAAAAGAAAAGGGAAATACTCATTGCTATAACAGTCATGGGCGACTAACCCTTGCATTTTTAAATGGAATCAATTTTAGTTTCTCAGAACGTCTTCTTGTATATACTGCAGTGGTGGTGCTGCGGTAGCGTTGTCGCCTCACAGTAAGACGTTGTCCTGTTCGATTCTCAGCTAAAGCGTCTTCTGTGTGGAGACATGCGTGAATGGGCGTACCTTCGTTGAAGGTTGTGCGTCAGGGCTGGCAACTCGGTATGTAAAAATCTACTGCCAATCATTAGCGGACCGGGGTTCAGCTGTGGCAACCCCTAACTGGGAAAAGCCGAAAGATACAACAAAAGGTCTTCTTGTATAACTCAGTAATCATCTGCCTTGGCCCTGGTCACTGCTAAATAAGGTCTTTGTACCAGCTAACCTAACTGATTAATGAATGAATGACTTAGTTACTCAATAAGCAAATATAAATAGAATCGAATAAACAAGCCATATAAGAGAATCTGAACAGAGTACTATTTTATTAGTACCTTGCTAGACGTCATACTGGGTATTTTAGTTACGGTGCTGAGCAACATCTCATTAGAGATGCAGGGCAGCTATGATGCCTTAATATCCAAGCAAAGAATATATCCGTGCAAACCTGGGCCTTGTAGAAGTAGGAATGTCAGCAGTGGCAGTGCAGTACCCCTCCAAAATTGCCAGTGGAAATGCCTGGCATGGGGATAGTATAACATCTGTGAGCAGAGACTACTACTTTGGAATATTAAGGGACAATCACTGTTCTTTAGTACACAAACTTGAAGGGCAACTTATGCAAGCAAGAGCAGAAACCATAGCCACTGCCCTAGCTGACATAGTTTATCTTGCCACACATTCTCAGTGAAATGCTGACAGTATGTTCTGTTTACATAGTCCCATCTGCAGTTCTACCAGTCTGCAAACTCCTTGGACCAAGAGCTTAGATGAGCATACAGCCATCTCTTACATTAGCCACAGTACACAAAAAATTCTTCCCCTTCATGTAACACAGACGATAACCCCAAATAACTCAAACTGTAAATGTCTGCAGTACTTAGGTGAGATAGGCCTCCTAATTGCTTTAGTAACATTTACCACTTGTTGAATATATGCTGAGCAGCCATTATCTGAAACACCACTGTATTAACCACTAATGGACAGTCACCTGCCTGTGTAATTTATGGCTCACTGTGCACAGGTTTATGCTTGCTTGTACACTGAGTACACATTAGTTATGCACAGCTAATTGCAATGCAGTTTACTTACTCATACTTGTGACGTACTGACTGAGTTCAGAGGGTTCCCAACCTGCAGAAACTGTGGCCAGTATCCATATCGTACATTGTAATTCAGTTCCCTCTTCTTTATACTCCTTCCCTACCTTCTTAGGTTTGACCCTCTCCTTCTAGAGTATTGTTGTGTGGGGTGTTCTGACTTCTCTCTGCACATTCAGCTATCATCTCTTATCAAGGGCTTATCAGCAGACCTGCTCAAAGTTATTTCCCAGGCACTGGCTGTAGACTGCATGGGATGAATGCTGCACAAAAGACACAAGGGAAACTAATGAAGCACCCCACCCCACCCCTGCACTGCCCAGTTCAGCTGTCCTCCTTCTTTATACCTACCCATTCTTGCCTCAATTCTTGCTCACAGTAAGATACAGCCCCTTTTTCCAGCCATTCCACCTGTACCACCATGACACTTAATAGTGATGCTTTTCATCGTTATGTCCCTGCTGCTGCAGCCGTTGTCCCACACAAAACTACCTGCTTCACCTTCTTCCTCCTGTCACTTACAGAACCCCTTGCCAAGTCACCTTGGACTTGCGTGATCATATGCCTAAGCCAGTACCTGTAAGGGCAGCTGTATCCTTAGTTGTTGTACGAAAAACATCCCAGCTCCTATTCAGATATGCATCAGCCAAGTCGCTGAGCTACAAAGAGTCTCTCATATACCTACTACTGAATAAAAATAGAGTCAATCCTCAATGCATCTCCACAGTTCTTATCATTCTCAACAGTCAGTGACACCTGGCAAAACACTATATCCCATCTGAAGGCTGTAATATTAAATGCACATAGTTTTAACAACAAAGTAGATAAGATCCTCATTAGAATAAAAGAGCCATGCACACTAGGCCTAACCAACGCATGATTAAAGTCTTGCCACTTTTCCTCCACCCAAACCTGATCAGTGCATGATGTCTACGACTGCTTCCACAGTGCCATGTGAGAAAAATCACACAAGGAGATGCATCATTATGAAAATATTTTCCTGCAACACCACTGCCAAAAAATACCTCTAAATACTATGCTGCCCCACATTGTCCAGCTGGCAAGACGCTAAAGGATTGGATCCAACAGCAAACCAAGAACTACCAGCATCTGAACCCATTACATCACATCGGTAGGCCTTAACTACCCCTCTATAAATTGGAACACCTATACCTCTAATGCTGGGTAAGCCCAGAGGTTCTTAGACTTAATAAAATCTCAATGCAAAAGAATTTACAAATACTCTACAGGACATACTAGAGCTAGTCCTTAAAAATACAGCCACTTCATGCATTATGTTCTTCTGACATTCACCTTCAAAATCCATAAAGCCCTTGCAGCCAACATATTTGAATACAAGGATTTCATCCAATTCTATGAAGAGGGTTCAAAATTAACTTTTGGCAACATCAGCTCCAACACTGACACAGCAGGTAGTTTCACAAAGGTGTTCTCTGCTCATTTGAAAACCCACAGCTTGTTATTCCAAATAGAGCAAATATACAACGGGAAGTTCGAAAACAAACCGCCTTGGTGGTCAGTCACCATAAATAAACTTTACAACAAGTGGGGAAAAACTCTTTAAATTTGCAGATTCAAACTCATCACATATTAAAGATACTGCATCAAAATTATTTAAAAAAAAACTTGCAAAATGCTATTAAGTCTACTAATGCAACTCATGAACTTAGTCCATCATTTAAACCTAAAGATAGTTATAAATCCATTTTTTGCTATGTTAAGTAACTAAAGAACAACATCCAACATTGCTACAAACTCACTGAAAATAACAGCTCCACTTCTGACCCAGTAGAGATTGCCAATATACTAGCAAAAAATTCAGTAATAACTTTACCCATGACTCTACTCTATCCAAAGTCCACAAATTCCCGAATTCCTTACATCCCCACCATTAGCACCTAAGAGCATGTACTGATGGTCCTAAGACCAAAAATAATACTTCCATGCAGCCTGATAATGTACAAGGGTGTTTCATAAATAATTCTAATCATGCCCTTGCAGACAACTTATCAAACAGTTTAACTGAAGTTTAGTGCACTGCAGCGGTAATGTCCCTAAATAAAGGTGGCCCTACCACTGACCTCAGAAAATACAGAGCCATCAACCTGATGAGCCTCATTTGTAAAGCCTTGGTAAGTACTATACTGACCTTATCTTAAAGAAGACAATTATCTTATGAAGGAGGTTTATCAGACGCAGGTGGTTGAAGGAGCCCCTTCAAAATCAAATTGTTTGCCCTTTATATAATAGCCCTTTGGCCAAAGTCCTCACAAATGTAGCAGACAGTGTCCAAGTGTAAGGGGCCCACACAATATATGCACTTGTCATGCATGTCCAAGTTGGGAAGCTTGTGTTGGTAAGCTGTACTTTTTTTAAAACTCGAAAGATTCTCTGCCATTTTGCTACAAAAAGAAAAAAAAGTAAGAATTATAGAAAACAGACAAGTTTTTTTTTTTTTTTTTTTTTTGGAAGAGATGAAAAAATGTCGAAAAACCACTGGTGAGAGATTAAAAGCAGGTAGTTACTTAATATACTGGAAAACACCAGAGAGAATAAAAAAGGGAAGGTGAGAACAGAAGAAGAGGGAATAAGTGACTAAGAAAATAAAGCAGTCCTAAAATACCGAGCACTCGAAAATCTGTTCAGCTACAATGGCAACAAATGAGTTCTGAGGTGGCACATTCTCTGTACAGGGATTATGGGTAAGGGGAGGAGCCCAAGCTCCAGATCCAAAAGTTTGAGAACAGCTGAAGTCAGATCCGAAACCCACGCGTTGAGGAAAAGGCAAAAAGAGCCATCAGAACTGGGTGTTATTATCAAGTTAGCGCATGATCCCTAAACCCTTCAGTAAGAAATCACTCTTGTAAATACATGGTGTACTGAAAAATAGACTCTAAAAGGAAGAAAAGTGGCAATACTGTGACATTTGGTAGCAACCACTTCCCTCAGAGTACAGTATAGATAATACCCTTAAATGGCATCTGTTAGCATACATCTTTTAGTCCTAAAATAATCTCCCACACAGAGTGGACCAATCTATGTGTGTTGGCTGTGAATAAGCATGTAACTTGTGGAAAGTAGTTAATACATACAAACAGTAAACCAGGTACAGGAAGGAATCCACCAAACTAGCTGTACAATGGCCCAGTGGATAGCACTACTGCCTTAGAGTGCTTGGGACTCTAGTCTGATTCTTTGCTGGCTCCCTTTTGCCCAAAGTCCACATGGCTTTTCTCGGTCTACACTGTTACTTGCTAGAAGCTCCTGCTTTCTTACATATCCCTAAGAAGAAACCGTGGTTCTCCAAGTTTGTGTGTGTGCATTCATTCATCTTGTGGTGGTTTGGCACGCTAATACTATTACTTCTGCATTGCATCCAATGAGTGTCTGGAGAGGCTTCAACTCACTTGTGACACCGAATTGAATTAAGCGGGTAAATGAAGAATGAATAAATAATACAAACTACATTCCAGACCACCTCTTCCCAGATAGGGTGGACTTCAATTTCACCAAGATCAGTACACAAAAAAAGTAATAAAACTGTTTGAGAACCTATCAGACTAGGGGTATGATAACATTAAAAGTATGTATCCAATATTTCTAACCTTCGCTCACCTGCTAAAGCCACATGTAGTTCATCTATTTATTTTCTCCATCATACCATGAATGTGTCTTGTCTGCCTTTTGTTGATTATGGAACCACTGACTAAAGACAAACTCATCAAGTGTCATTCTGAATCTGCCTGTTTAGCCAAACCAACACTTGGTGCCAACAGCAAATGTTTATCCCCTACATCATTTTTATGTGGATGGCTTAAACCAGCATTCACCATCTAGCAGGGTAGATCCAGAAATCCTTCTATATCCATCTGATTTTTATTTGTCTAAATCACCACGTGTAGGAAAAAAAGAATTTTCCTGATGAAGCTAATTTTGTAATAAATGTTTTCTGTTGCTGCTCAGGTGTTGCCACATTTTCAACATCCTTATTTTACCCCATAAGTAACAGAAAGGGTGACTCTACTAACCTTATAAACTACTGGCCAAATTTGTTCCGTCTCCACTATACAAGATAAACCAATAACTGACAGCCTCACAGGTAAATCAGTGCATAATGTAGTGGGATAAATTCACGGCAACAGCAAACATTCAGAGAGTACACAATACCACAACGTTTCTCCTCAACCATCTGACATTTAACATGACACTGACCAGAAAAAACGATTGGTGTCTGCTGGGACTATTTGCTTCTACTCAAAGGGCTTAAAAAGTTATGAGTGGCACAAATTATGCTAAACTAGCTTAACTATGACCTTACAAAAAGGCAAGTACAGGTTAAAAAAAAGAACAAACTCGGTCACTCCACAGCCATCCAGATGAAAACATTAATTGACTCAGTAGACGATTAAGTGTTATTCTACGTGCACATTAACTACTTCTCCAGGAAGACTTCTTTTCCTGTCGAAGATACTCTGTGCACACAATCTGGTGAATGGAAAGAGGGGAACAGCACATCAAGGAGTAGCTAAACAAAAAGAGAGCTAAACCCGATCTGTGGCTCTTTGCAAGTTCCTTGCACAAGGTCCATGATAAGATTAAATCTGTATTCTTCCAGACTTAACATAGACTTGTGCAAGCCACACCAGAGTCACACACATACTGCCTCTCATCTGCACCTATACAAATGTCTGTTTAATATAAATACTTAGAACCAGTCTGCAAAAATCTATTTCCTTTAAAGTTTATGCACTTAAGCACGATAGTCAAAGCCTGTAGTAGCACAAGATGGTTGAAATCTCTTCCTGAACAACTATACCCTTAGCATCCTTACTAGAAGCTTCAGAAAAATACAAATTCTGTAAAACAATATTTTTAGATTAATGCATCTCTAAGCCAAGACCAAATTTTACTGCAATGTAAATCATAACATATAACTAATGCCTAAAGGACCCAGTTCTGCTCATCTCTTTTACATAATCACCAGAACATGGAAGCATGGGTCCCTCATCAATAACCTCTCCGATGCTGTTTAAAATCAAGCTGTCCACCTTTTACAGGGAACATGTATACACCATCTGTACCAAGGGCCAAAATGTAACAATAAGAAAGGCTATCCTTACCAATGGACCCATACTGACGAATGTCATTCTACACTTGACAAACATGCACAGCACCGATGACTGTAACAAATCCTGCTCTATTTCTGCTTTACAACCTTCCAGTGTCTCTCATGCAAATTTTCCTCAAACAGGCGCCTCGTTTAGTACCTTGCTGTTCTAGCTACAGTTACATGCAACACATTTAAAATTGTTTAGCTAGTTTCTACATGCTTTCCTAGACTAAGAGAAAAAAAAAAACATGTTTACAGTAGATCCCTATTCCCGAAAGAAGTCAACTCTTACCTGCTGTTATCTTTATATATCCTTTTAGGCCTGAACAATTTGAGCAAGTAACTGCACCTTACCCCAAACAAATTAAAAAAAAAATCTACAAATAAATACTTCAGCAACAATATTTGTCCATAACTTTAATATATTAGACTGATTCACATTCTGACCTTTTAATACAAATGAATCACATTAATTTAGTGTTTCCTGTTATTTTTTCTTTTTTGGAAAACATGAATATAGCTGCGTCAAATGGTTCGGAGATCTTGTTTGGTGTTCTCTCAGAGCAGCCATATAAAGAATTGAATGTCTAATGGGTAAAGCTAGGATACAACTGGTAAATGTTAACTTTGTAGACCGGACACACGTGCCCTGAAAAAAAGCATTTAATAATGAAAAAGAGAACACTGTGGCCATGCAGTTCACTTAAATACAGTGGTTTTGAAACTCACTTTTCACCTTAAATGTTTATATCTCTGTTAAAGCATCCCAAACACATTTTGCAACAGTGCATCCCTTTTCAAGTAAGGTCAAGGCTAACCCGAGGAGACTCTTATTTTGTAAAAACCCAGTACTTTGTTATGGACTAATGTACATGGGTTGGGGCCCTAACATCCATCACCCCTGGTCCACAGCCAATCAAACCTCATCCAAACTATAGCTAGTTCTACATGTGCAGCATAAACTCTATCTCGATTTAACACACAGACGCTATATTATATGTGCTTCTGACCAGGGACATTGCACAACCTGCATCATTATACAATTAAGATACAATTAAAACAATACCAACACAGTTTAAGAGCCTTTCAGATAAACATACTGGTGTATTTGTTGCTAAGGCTAGGCAACCAGATATTTGTTAGTAGTTACCTAATTAGAATAATCCCCATGTTACCTCATCCTTGGCAAGACCCTTACAAAAGACTGTTTTCTAGTACAAAGAATCTACTTAAATGTTTAATCTGCCCTGCCCAATTTCTCAGACAAGAAGTTAAAAGGTCTAAAATGTTATCCACATTACTGTTCTTAAATTTTCTCTTGTTTCAGTCATACCCTAACAAAAGTGTTAACTGTGCATGATTCTACTTAATCTCTTTGAAGTAAAACCAGTCTCGAACTGAAGAGGCCACACATTACACTAGCTGCCTATGAAAAATCTTTCAACTGCCATTAGTATCCTGGAATATACTACCAAAGAAATGTTGCTTTAGACAACTTTACCTTTACTTAACTAACTTTTTTTAGTCAACTTTACTTTTTAAGAAAAAAAAAAGTGACATCCATTACAAGTAAATGAATGGGAATGTTTTAGGGATGTGGGTTAGGATGACTTCTTCCATATCTTCCCTTGTATTTCACACGATACCTGTGGCCACATTCCAAAATATGCCCTCAGTATAAGTGACCTACTTTGGTGCATGTTCTATGCACAGGAAGCAGATCCGAAAATAACCTGCTGTCAATATAAGTGGTCCTACACTGAAAACTAGTCTTTCAGAATAGAGTCCCTGATTTCTTAGGACCTAGTGTTCTTCACTGTTATGTAGTACTGACAAATTATAACTTCATGTTTTGTATGTGATATTTTTCTTTGTACTGAATATAAATCAGGATGTTTGTGTAACGTATTATTTGCTACTTTGTTACAGATCTCTTTTCAGGTTCTGTTTTCCTTATCACTGTATTACATATCTTTTTCTGCTTAAATGAAACAATATTAGCTTTCTGTTATGCTACACCTGTTACTGTAATGTCTTGGCCACATGGGCAGAGAATGGTTGAAAGGGACTTGTGCCACCACGTCCACACAGTTAACAATCAATCAATAAATAAATAGGCAAATTAAATAATTAAATACAAAAAGACAGACAGGCATCTAGAAAGTACAAAGGCTGATCTGTCGCTCAACATCGTAAAAGCTAACTGTATGTCATGCAGCCATATCAGTTCCTTCTAACCAGACCAGAAGAAGTGAACACAGTTACTGACTATTTTCTTGGGCTCAAAGATCAGCAGGTGATGACTGCAGCCATAAAATTGCAAGATGTTCCTCCCTGGGAGAAAAGCTATGGCAAAACTGGATAAGAATTTAGGAAGCAATTAAATCATATTGTCAACAGTGACTTGCATTGTCAAAGCTACTTGCTTTCCAAGTGACATCTGGGTAGGACAGCTGGACTGTGAGAAAGGGCTACCTATTGAAATGTCAGCACTTGTAACGCAGAGTGCCAGCAGACCGAAAAAAAAAAAGACTGAAAATCCAGGACAGTGAACGTCTTGCATCACTCATCTCCTTTAAACTTGTTTTTTGTAGGAAAGCAGCTCTGCACACAACCCCCCCCCCCCCCACACACACACACACTTTTATATGCCAACTCTAAGATCACCATACATCAGACAAAAAAACGAATATTCTGAGAAATTGCTGTTCAGGACTTGTACATATACTAGTCTTTTTTCAGTCATTTATGCAGGTCCTGACATTTTAAGTGGTTACCATAAGAAGAGCTGTGTACCATAACATCAATGATTTTAAATGGTTGTACTGAATTTTTGAGAATGTGATGGGACTACAAGAATGTCAAATTAGTCAATGACTAAGGAAATAAATCTCAAATGCTCACTACAGTCTCTGCTATTAAAACTAAAATGCAAATATTTTGACCACAAAATGCAGTGACAGAATTCAATGAAGAAGCCTGATGCTGGGAAAGACTGAAGACAAAAAAAGAGAGAGACAGGCAGAGACTAAGGTGGATAAACAATATTACTAAAGTAATAAACACTAATGTAAAATAATTTATAGAGGCAATGATAGATGAACAGACAAACCTGGTATGCTAAAGTCCCGGAGGTCAGAGAGAGTGTTGGACTCAACAAAAGACTGAACAGAAAGGTGAGGGGATAACCTATCAACACACATTCCTCTCAGATTACTGGGAAACAGTAGGACTCTGGGGAACTGTTTCCAGCTACATGCAAGGATAAAAATGCTTTCTAAATATGACAATCTAACGAACACTGATAAGAAAAATCCTGGATCTGCTTCATCTGGCTGTAGAGAAAATTGCCAGAGCAGGTGAAGTCAAGCTAAACTTTGGCCCATTTACAACTAAGACCACTCAATATAGGCTTACAGCAAAGCTGGCAAAGTGATAAACACCAAGTGTGAACAAATGCACTTTCCTTTAGTCTAGGATTCTTAAGAAGAGACAGGTGCTGTTGCAATTATATAATCCCAGCTCAAAGATCAATGTTTGTCCTAACATATCTGATAAAAAAATGTCACTGCTTCATTGATAACAGGACTGGTGCATAGGTTATCACATGAGCTCTTCCGTTACTCATAAATAAAAGTAACACTAATATTAACCCCCCCCCCCCAAAAAAAAAATATAACTGTGATAAGGATGAAGACGCACCAACCTGTCGTGACAGCTGGGCACATTAAACTTTTTGTTGGGGTGTACACATGCCTCCTTATTCCTCTTATTCCTTATTCCTTTTCTATAAGGGATCAGGGAGTCATGTCCACTATCATCACCTCTCTCAATTCACTGCCTCCTTCATATCTTCTATGACAGTCATGTGCGACTGTCACGTCTTTTCTCAAAATCCATCTACCTCTTAGCTGGACATCATAATCTTCTCTTGCCTTCTTAAGGCCTCTCTCATATCTTCTTAGTCAAATAATTTTTTGCTTCCTTGCACATGAAGCAAACAAAAATTGTTTTCTTTGACTTTCTGTGTGACTGCAGCTTACTTAACTACTTCTCAAATGTCTTCATTTCTATATCTGTCCAGTGTTCATCCTATCACCCATCTCAGGCACTTCATCTCCATCATTTCTAGTTTCCTCAACTGCTCTGCCTTCACTCTCCATGTTTCTGTACCATATAGAAGTACCACTGTTTTGTACACCTTTCTTTTCAGCTCCTTTGACATTCTTCTGCCACATAGTACTCCTGAAACTCTGTACCAGTTGGCTGCAGCCCTTCTGATTCCAAATTCTATCTCCTCATTCAGGCTCCCCTTCTCTAAACCACCCAACCCAGACACATGAAACTGCCAACCTATTCCACTAACTTCACTTCTATTTTAATTCTTCTGATTTCCCCCATTTGCTGCCATGATAATTGTCTGGTCTATACTCTGTTTCATCCCACATACCTTCAGTTTTGCTTTCCTTATCATCTGATGAAGTTTCGGTTCAGAGTCTGCTTTTAAAGTCACATCATCTGCCTACAGCACCTTTGCTGATCTCTCCTCTGACCCAGTTATTAATTTAGTCCATCACCAGTATGAACAGCAATGGGTGCACGGCTGAACCCTGATGCACACCCACTCCCACTGGGAACCTTCTCTGCCAGTCTGAACACTGTTCATACATATTTCACTAGTTCCTCATACATAGCCAGCACTAAATCTACCAATGTTTCTGGGACTTAGAAACATCACAGTACATTGTCATAGGCTGTCTCAAGGACTAGGAATGCCCAGTCAGCCTCTTTAGTCATTTCTAGCATCTTCCCCACTATATGTTTCATTACAAACACTAGGTTGGTTGTGCTGACCCCAAGACTGACTCCAAGCTGCTTATCTTCCATCTTACTTTTTACTACTCTGTATTTCTTTAACAACTGGCTTCTACTCAGTTTCACACAGTGTGAAAGGAGTTTGACACTGCTACACTGCCCGCAGTTGTGAATATCGCTACTGTTCTTGCACTACAATGCTTTTTGACAAGTCATCTGGGATACACCTTTCTCTCCATACTGCTAGGAGCCTTTTCTCACTGAAATTACCCCATATTATTGACAATATGAGACATAATATCATCTGAGACTGCTGCTTTCCCTAGTACTTGTTGTCAAGGCTGGACTTGTCTTCCTCTTTCACTGTAGGCTGCAGTACAGCTTATGTGTGATTTTCTTCATTCAGGTGTTGTTGGAAGTACTCTTTCCATCTACCTTTGATGCTCTGGGGACTAGTGAAAAGGTTGTTGCTGGAATCCATTATGAATGGTGTCTGATGACAATCTTCTTTACATTTCTGTCTTTGCCTTCTAACCTGATTGTATGTCTTAGTACCACCTGCTATGTCACTTTCCAAAGGTCTATAGAGTTCCTCTGATGCCTTGCTTTTTGCTATTGCAACTGCTCTCTCTTTGCTTCTTTGTTAGCCAATAACTATTCCTTCTTAGCCTAGTCCGTCTTGTCTATCTTCCAGTTTCTTCTGTACTTCTTTCTTTTGATGATTTCCTGAACTTCTGCAATCCACACCCAGCTTTCCTTGTGTACCTTATTTCCAAACCTGGCTTAGATGTGTATCTTTCCTATAATCTTTCACATTCTGTTTTTGAGATGCTGCCATAATTTTTTTCTTCAAATCCACCTATTTCAACTTCCTTTGGTGTTACTGCACTGAGTATTTCATTGAGATCTTGTGATTTCACTCCAGTCGACTTCTAGGTATTCAACCTAGTATCTGTTGATCTTACAGCTTTCTCTTATCACTGCTTGCAGCAGATTATGGCCACTGGTGGTTTAGGATGTGGACTGAATGTTTCAAAGCGGATTACTTTGCAATCTCTGACTCTAGCCCATTGTCTTTTTCTTAGTAGTAGGAAGTCTACCCGAGTTGCACGTTGGTCACTCTTGTATCTGATCTTGTGACTGTCTCTCTTGTTGAACCATGCATTGGCCACTATCAAGCCATTTGTCAGACATAACTCTAGAATGGCCTTTCTGTCTTGTGGAGCATTCATTATTTAAATGCTCTATATGTCATATCCTGTCCTGTCTGATCCAATATGAGCATTCAGGTTCCACATTATCAATACCAGCTCATGTGGTCTTCAATTATGTAGTATGTCCTGCAGTTGCTGACTAAATGCACTCTTTTCCTCACCATCACAAATCTGCTGTAGGGCATAATATTCTGAATGCCATGAGTGCATCACTAATTCTGATAATATCACTCATCTTCAGAAGACTCTCCATGACTACAATTCTCACACCACCTCTACTCTCTCCTCCCCTTGACAACTCTGGATCCCAAGCAAAATTGACTTGTTATCCTGCCCTTCCACCTTGTCTCCTGGATATACAGAAGATCCAGTCTCCTCCTCACTGTCATTTCCTGTCAGTGAATCTATACACAGGGTAGCAGTCCCTAGTTTATTTTTGGCAAGTTAGATGGTTTTATATGCAACTTTCACTCAGCACAGCTATTCCAGGTAATCCCGGCTAAGAAACTAGACACCGGCTGGCAAGCAGAATATTGACCCAAGGCTGCTGGGCTTTATGGCAGACACATAGTGCCTAACAGGAGTACCTACATCTCTTCCATTGTTAGCATGGTCCTTGCCATAGGATGGAGTAGTTCAGGTCCTCGTCCCAATTATCACTGGCAAACAGCAATGCCAATTTTTTGGTGACATTAGTCAAGTAACCAAATGATCCACATTTTTATACCAGCAAGTGTCTACCTTCACAACGTTCACAGTATGTGATCCATGTTTTCCTATCTAGAGGATACTGCACATCACATTTGATGCCTAAAGCAGCTGGTCTTCACAACTCTTCCCATGACAGGCACCACCTACATACAGTCTCTGCCAATGCCTGTAACTCCATTGAATTCTTGGTGAGTTTGAGGTAGAAATACTCAGTATGCTTTTTTTTTTTTTTTTTTTTTTTTTTTTTTTTTTAATGAGGGGGAAGGTAGAAGGGACAGCACAGTGACAGAGTGGATAGGGTTGTTGTCTGAAAGCAAGACGTTCCCCGGTTCAATTCCCGGCTGGGCTGCTATCCGTGTGGAGCCTGCATATCCTCCCTATGCTAGTGTGGGTTTCCTCTGGGTGCTCCACTTTCCTCCCACATTCCAAAACATGTAGTAGGTGGAAGGTACACTGTAAATTGGCCATAGGTTTGAGTGTGATGTGAAAAAAAGTACAGTTTTGTACCTACCATAAATGTAGATGTTCGAGGATCCACATTGCTGCAGTCCTAACTATTGGGTAGTCCGCTGTCCAGTCGGCCCGAATACCAAAGTATATGGCTGACGTCGGTCAGGGCGCATTAGACTGACGTCAGTACGTCAGGGTACTAATGCGCATGACCGACGTCATATCCTCAGTCTTTTCTTGCCCCAGATGTCAGAAGACCCTGAAAAGATAAGGCCAAAAACCAAAAACTCCCACAATACCTGCACCAAACAATATATATACAATATATACATAATCAGCAGAATATAACCTCACCTACACAACCACCCCTAAACACAGAGGGGAAGGAGGGAGGGTAAATTGGACTGCAGCAATGTGGATCCTCGAACATCTACATTTATGGTAGGTACAAAACTGTACTATGTTCTTCATTCCACATTGCTGCAGTCCTAACTATTGGGTAGAATCCCAAAGCAGAGGTAAGGGAGGCTGGCAAATCATAAGGAAGCAGGAACTGACAACATGCCTTGCAAAATAGCTGTGGCAAAACCAGCCCTAGACTTAGAGTAGAGAGGAAGGTGATAATGCTTAGAGAAAGTATGCACTGAACTCCAAGTAGCTGCCTCCAAAATATCCTTAGTTGTCACCCCCCTTAGAAATGCTGTGGAAGTGGCAGTAGCCCTAGTGGAATGAGGCCTAATCCCAGCTGGAATCTCCTTGCCATGATGGGAATAACAAAAAGTAATGCAACACCCAATCCACCTAGAAATAGTTTGTTTTGACACAGGCTTGCCCTTTGAACTCAAAGCAAAAGAAACAAACAACTGCTGAGACTGTCTAAAATCCTTAGTCCTGCTCAAATAATAACGTAATAGCCTGTGTACATCTAAAGTGTGCAAAATCTTTTCCCCTTTATTTTGGGGATCTGCATAAAAGGTAGGCAAATGAATAGTTTGGTTTAAAGCCACACTAGAAACCACCTTAGGCATAAAGGAAGGATTAGTACGTAAAGATACCCTATCCTTATGGAAAATCAAAAAAGGCTCCACTGCCATAAGGGCCTGCAACTCAGAAACCCTTCTTGCAGAAGTAATGGCCAACAAAAAAGCAGTCTTCCATTACAAGTATTTCAATTCAGCAGTAGCCAAGAGGCTCAAAAGGTTGTAGAGTAAGTTTCTCCAACACAAAATTGAGATCCCAAGCAGGAGTAGGAGCTCTACGGGGGTCTTATATTCTTTGCCCCTCTAAGAAATTGCTTGAACAAAGGATGCGAAAACAATGGTGGGTCACAATCATAGTGAGCTGAAATTGCTGCAGCATGAATCTTAATGGAAGAGAAAGACAAACCTTTGTCCAGTAACTCAGTAAGATATTGAAGAGCCACACTCAAATTTGGCTCAGTAATCTCCAAATTGTTTGCTGCACTCCAAAACAAAATCTCTTCCATTTTTCTGCGTACACTTTCCTTGTACTAGGTCTTCTGGCTTCCATAATCACATTTAAAACTTGTTGAGGAAGCTGAGACCTGCTGTCTTTCAAAACAGAACATGCCAGGCTGTTAGATGTAGAGAGTGAAGCTTGACATTGAGCAGATGACCGTCCCTCTGAGACAACAGGTGTGGAATCAAGGGCAAAGGCCATGGAGGCTTCCTTACCAGATTCCTCAGTAATGGGTACCAGTGCTGCCGAGGCCAATCTGGAGCTATTAAAATCATCCTTGGCTTGTCTTGTCTGACCTTTAGAAGCACCTTTGGAAGAAGAGGCAGAGGTGGAAAGGCATACACATGAAGATTTTTCCAACTGAAAGAAAGAGCATCCACTTTCCAAGCTGTGTGATGAAATCCCTTCGTGCAAAACTTTGGCAGCTGGTGGTTTAGTGGAGAAGCGAACAGATCTATGTCTGGAGTTCCCCATGACACTGTCAATTTTTGAAATACATGAAGATCCAGTTTCCACTCGTGGGGATCCATGATTTGTCTGCTTAATACATCTGCTAAGGAGTTCTGTGCTCCCGGCAGAAACCTTGCCTGAAGAGTCAGTTGCAGACTGAGCGCAGTCTCCCATAAAAGCATTGCTTGTCTGCACAATGGGTAAGAATGTGTTCCCCCTTGTTTGTTGATGTACCACATGACAGTTGTGTTGTCTGTTAGAATCAACACCTGCCCTGGAAGAAGTAACTCCTTGAAAGCAATTAATGCAAACTGAACTGCTAACATCTCTTTCATGTTGATATGTAGATGCTGTAGTCTGGCAGGCCACTTGTCTTGTATCCACTTTCCATTTAGATGAGCTCCCCAAGCAATATCTGAGGCATCTGTCGTTAGAATCTGACTTGCCTCTGGCCGGGTCACAGAGAGTCCCTTGTTTAGGTGACATTCCTGAGCCCACCACAAAAATTCCTTTTGAATGCAAGGTATTATTTGAATGACAGTGTCCAAATCCTGGCAGTGCTGTGTCCACAGATTTTTGAGATACCATTGTAGCTTCCTCATATGCAGTTTGGCATTGGGAAGCACCAGAATACAAGATGCCATGAACCCTAAGGCTTGAAGGACTGTCCTTGCAGTCAGCCCGGACTGAAGAGATAGATGATGGAAGTAACTGGAAAGATTCTTTTGTTTGTCCGGGGTTAAAAGGCCATCTGGGCTGCTGTATTCAGTCTCACACCCAGAAAGCACATGTCTTGAGAGGGTACTAGACTGGACTTTATTTCGTTCACAGAATACCCTAGGCATCTTAGCACTGCTATGACATATTCCAGATGCTGTAGAAGATCTTCTTTTCTTGAGCCAGAATCAGGCAGTCGTCCAAGTAAGGATAGATTTGGATTCCTTTTAGCCTGAAGTAAGCTATCACTGGAGCCAGAACCTTTGTGAATACTCTGGGTGCAGTAGATAAGCCAAAGGGCAATGCAGAGAACTGATAATGAGAATTTCCAGCTCGAAAGCGCAGATACTTCCTGCAACTTAGTCTTATTGGCACATGAAGGTAAGCTTCCTTGAGATCTAAAGTTACCATCCAGTGATCTTTGCCCAGCAGAGGTAAAAGCTGTTGTAACGTCAACATTTTGAACTTGGGAATGTCCAGATAAGTGTTGAGGATAGATAAATCCAGAATTGGTCTCCACGTGTTCCCCTTCTTTGGTACTAGGAACAGGCGAGAATAAAATCCTAGGCCCCTTTCCGGCACAGGAACTGACTGAATGGCCCCTATTTGGAGCAACAGAGAAATTTGCTTGTGAGCCTCTGTTCTTTGAAGAGGAGGAATGTCTGGCATGCCTTTGAAAGGAGGCAAGGTATGGAAATAAAACCTGTAACCGTGGTGAATAATATCCAGAACCCATCTGTCTTGGGTAA
The DNA here is from genome assembly GCF_019279795.1 of Protopterus annectens. Classification (NCBI taxonomy): domain Eukaryota; kingdom Metazoa; phylum Chordata; order Ceratodontiformes; family Protopteridae; genus Protopterus; species Protopterus annectens. The sequence continues at coordinate 1,745,581,024 of NC_056737.1, read as the reverse complement.
TTAAATCCCAATTTTCTTTGAAAAGAGACAGCCTTCCTCCCAAAGGTGCTGCCAGGCGAGACTGTACTGCCAGCTGAAAAGGCAGGTCATTGGGTCTGCTTACGAAAGGACTGACCCCTGCCCTCACCAGAAGTCTGAGCAGGGGAACTCCCTGACCTAGGCCTAAAAGAACCCTGAGCTCTGCCCCTACCACGTCTAGACCTACCCCTAGACTGGGAATCATAAGCAGGATAAGTCCATCCCTTAGTAGGCCAATTTCTACTAAACTTCGGAGGTTGCACCTGCAAAAAATCTTCAACAGTTTGCATAGACTTAGCCTTGTCCTCCATTTTCTTCAAAACTGCTTCCACAGGCGAACCAAACAACACATCAGACTGTAAAGGAGCATCCAAAATCCTTGTCTTAACATGCTCAGCTAAATTCTGATCTCTCAGCCAGGCGTGCCTACGAAGAACAGAACCAGTGGCAGCCACCCTGGAGGAGGCCTGCACAGCATCAAAACCACACTGCAAGGAATGTTTACCCACCTGTTCAGACACATGAACTAAATCCTGCAACTCTTTACACTCAATACCTTCAGCCAGAGCATCCACCTTAGATTTCAACTGTGACAGAAGATAATTCTGATATTTTAACATGTGAAACTGACAATTCAACGCCCTCATGGCTAAAGTGGAAGAAGTATACACTTTCTTTCCCCATCTATCCAAAGCCCTTGCCTCTTTATCAGGAGGGACAGGATTTTTAACAACTGAGGCCTTCACACCTTTAGGCCCCTGAGAGACAGTTTCTGGGTCTGCCCTAGGACTCTTAAAAGATACTTATGAGCATCAGGCACCCTATAATACCTATCCGGTTTAACTGGGGCAGGAGGCAAAGAATCAGGATTCAGGGAAGCCTCTGCAAACACATCTTCCACCACATTCAAAACAGGAGGTATAGCTAAAGGCCTATGCTGGGGTAAAACAAGAATTCCCTAAGCCTTTTCCTGGAATCAGAGAAATCTTGACCTTCCCATTTAAAATGCTCCCTCATGGAATGCAGAGTCTCTGAAAATGAAAAATCCTCAGGAGGAGAAGCAGAAGGAGTAGAATCATCCACATCAGAATCAGAATAAGGAGGGTACTCCTGCAAGTCTTCAGCCGAAGACTCCGAAGCCTCCGAGCATTGCTCAAAACTCTCAAACTCAGGTTCCACCCTAGGCCTCTTATCAGGAGGGGGCATAGAACCCCTAATCATAGTAATCAAATCCTCTGCCATTTTAAGCATATGTTTCTTAGGCAAAGATCCTGAAGCACTAGGAGAAACCCCCACAGAAGCTAAACTTGGCCTGCCCCTCAAGGAAGCCTTGGAAACTGAAGGGGAGGCTCTAACCACCTTAGGAAGAGAGGGAAGAACAGCCACCTGAGAAGACCCTCAGCCTGGCCTACTTCCTGAGAGGATACATCCTGTAACAGTAAAGTCTCTCCCTGAGACTCCAAAGAGACACCTGGCAAAACCTCCGGCTCCACTGAGCCTTCCAAAGAACCGACGTCTGGGACAGTCGGTTCCTCCACCCTAGGCTTTGCTGCTTTATCTTTGCGTTTTTTAGCCGAAGCCGGCGTCGGAGCATCCGACAGCATTTTATAATTACAACGCTTCCCAAACACTAACCTGGCACAGTCTAACCTTCTCTTAATAGTGCGTTTGTTAAATCTAGCACAAGAGCGGCATCCAACAACGTCGTGCTCAGGCCCTAAACAAGGTATACACAAAGTATGGTAATCCCTATGAGGTATCTGTTTCCCACAAGAAATACAGTTATTCACTTTTTCTGACATCCGGTTAAATACTGAGGCAACAAAAAACCAAAATATTCCCCAACGGGGTACTTAGCCAACTTTGATTCGGTCTGAAACTCTGACTTCAGAAACTTTCAGAACGCCAACCTGCACTCGCAAAATTGCTTCTGCATCGGACCATGCGGCAAGAAAGACTGAGGATATGACGTCGGTCATGCGCATTAGTACCCTGACGTACTGACGTCAGTCTAATGCGCCCTGACCGACGTCAGCCATATACTTTGGTATTTGGGCCGACTGGACAGCGGACTACCCAATAGTTAGGACTGCAGCAATGTGGAATGAAGAACATCTACTGCAGCAGGACTAACAGTGAAACCCTAAATCTATGTTCAAAAAATGGGGAGAAGGGGTTGATGATGGATGGAGGGGGAAGGAACCCCATAGAATCATGGAAAGCACATACAAACTCTACACAGTCATTGTCTGGAACTCAGAAGTCAGGAATAAACTCCATACCTTGTGCTTGGAAGGTGAAAGCCTTAACCATTATGCCAATCAAGTCCACAGTACAATTATCTGAGCAGCTAATGAGAGAATTATATTACTGCTGTGCACAAATAACTCTGATCCTCAGGACAAATGCAACATTAACTGAAATGAGCCCACACTGGACTTAGGAGTACTAGCACTCTATAACTTAATGCAAATGATCATGGACCACAACAGGGATAATATTCCCACAAGTGCCTTCACTCTATTTGCTCTAGTGATCCCCGTTGTGCACCAGAGATGGCCAAGTACAAGTGTTTACACAACAGTTTGATTTACCACTGCCCTCTGGTCTCCTCACAGACTTACAGAAAACCAAAGGCTAATCCTGCTTTAGTCTCAGAAAAATCATATCCTAAAGGAAAGAAAAATTGTTTGTTATTTGAACATGATAATTTAGTGGGGCCTACATAACACAAAATCAAACCTGACCAAAAAAAAAAAAAAACGATTTAGTCATTTGCTTGTTCACACCAAACACAGGGCAGGATGTTTACTGGTAGGGTTGGAAGACTGGAGGGCAAAAGGGCCAGTAGTTGACTACCATCCTCAAAGCAGAGAGAAATAATACCAAGTTACTAAGGAAAAGCTACAGCCATGATCAGGCAGCAGTCACATCTACCTCACTCTTCACAAGAGCAATGCAGTTTAACTATGCAAGAGTATGTCAGAAACAATTGCGTTACTAGAAGGTCACTCAAACTGGTTTTTAAAACATTTAAGGACCTGACTACAGCTTACTCTAAAATAATTTATCTTGGTAAAATCCAAGATTTCACTGTGGTTAATGAAATCAAGAGGTGTGCTACTTCTTTAAAGAATTCAGTAGATTTACCATCCAGCAACTCAAATCTATTCAACCATGGCACTTTGTTAACAGTAAATTACCACTTCCCACTTTAACAAAATACCATCAAGAAGAGTATTTCCTATCCCCAATGTTGTCCGCTTCTTCCTGACTTCCTTAAAATGGAGTGGCCTGTGAGAGCCAATCCTCTGGCATATATATTTAACTTCACTCTTGAGAGGAGACCTTACTACCTGTATCAAGCAAGGGGTTGGGAGGGTGGCCTAATGGTTAAGGCGTTTGCCTTATAAAAACACAAGGTGCAGGGTTCGAGTCTCACAAGGGATAATTGGCTAGGCTTAAAATGGCTTGCAAGGGCAGTTAGCCTAGTACTAATCTATGAACCTATATCTATGAACCTATTATTTGCACAATGCTGAAGACATCCCCCTACATGTCTCTGGGAGACTATTACCCTACAGCTGAAGTATAGACAGCTATAAATGTCAGATGACACACTATAATTAAATCCTTGAATATGCTTCTTTCACAGGGTCAGCATGGGTTTAGAAAGGCATATAACAATACTGACAACCACCTTGTTGTTCATTCACATAATTCTCTCCAGCACAAACAAAGACTTGACAGAAACTGCCTTTGTTGACATGAGGACAGCATTTCCACCAATTAAATACTATCTCTTCGAGTCCAAAAACAAAGAATTTTTGACTTGGTCATCACATTCTCAAGTACTTTCAAAGCTATCCTATAGACCGAACTCTTAATTGTGATCTTCATTTTCAGCTTGCAGAGCAAATGAAGTGCCCCAGGGCTTCATAACAGGTCAATAATTTTCCCATTCATCAATGATCTGGCCCAGAACATTTACAGTTGCAAACAATTATACATACAGATTACTTGCTACTTCTCCTGACACAACATATATTCACACCAACAACTATAAAAAATGCAGACTTTGATAATCTTTTGTACTGGCTTAATCAAAATTAATTCACAGTTAATACTAATAAAGTTGTCATATCTCTCAACTTTGTAGAGCAAGACATCTGGACAAAGCCAAAAATAATGGGGTTACAAAGGCCCCAAAATAGGAACAGATTCTAAATATTGCTCTTACAAACTTAGAAAGTTGTTAGAAATATCAGGAGTTATGTTAAATTACATTTTCTGAAAGATACAGTCAGAAACTCAAATGTTTACCTTTTTTTGACTTCAATCCTTAGTGATTTGTTAGAAAACCACAAATTTTATGAAGAATAGACCAAAAATATGAGGCAAAAATCTGGACATTCTGCAAATATCTGGACAGTTGAGAGGTATGTCTTTATATGATCTTAGTGCACCTAAGAAATGGAAATGCATCCCTACAATCCAACATTTTGACCCTCTTAAAATTCCCATCTCTCTAACTCAGACCCAGTAACATTAACCACTCTGCACTCTACATTTACACTGTATAGAGAAGCCCAAACAACGGAGAAGCATCTACATCTAGTAACATCTTTACTGATTTAACTGCATTAATTGTAAGACCTGCCCGTCACTGTGCGTCCAACACCCACTGTGCTCAAAAATATATATCGTTTCAGTTGAATTTTGTGCATCTTCCATGATACTTTGGTAAAGGAAGGATTACCAAGTATTTTTGCACAGATGTTTCTCTGTTTTGTTAAGGTCACTCTAGTTGGATATTGTATGCATCTGCTTTGGGAAGTTTTTGCTACTTTTAACTTTTTTTTTTGTGCCAATCCTAAGGTAAAAGGACATCAGGTTTTTAACAAGATGGTATTTTAGAGACTCTTTAATATCACAATGCACAAATAAATGGGTTTTGCAAATATGTTTTAACAATATAAATATGCAGAAAACTGGTTTCACCAGTCTCCGATTAGAAAAGGTACATTACTTAGTTAAAATTTTGATAAATATCTCCAGTCTTTTAACTTCCAAAGCTAGGAGGGCAGCTCAAATTAATCTCTTCATCTCAAAACTGGAATATCCCCCTCCTGTTGTACCTCTCAATTACTCATAAAACACAAACATCCTGTAAATGAGTCTTAACAGAATTTACCACTTAACCACCCTATCCGTTCATAAAGAACACTTCTGCTTGTCCATACATTAAAAAAAAGACATTCCACAACTTTAAGCTCATACAGTCTAACAACTTGCATCCCCTGGCAAAAAAAAAAAAAAAAAAAAAAAAAAAAAAAAACTAACTTAAAAAAATCAGCTATCCTATTACATCACAAGAAAAGGAAGCTGTAATTTCCAACATATTGTTTTGGTTTAACATCAGGTGAAAATGACATCTGCAACATGGAATCAGCAGTTAGAGGAATCAAGAGCTAAGAAAGAAAATGCAACTTTTCAAATTAAACTTGTTAAACAATAAACAGCTAAAATTCTCATTTTTATAAACACAACAGATGTCTTCCGGCTTAATGAAAACTGAACTGACACCCATCACTAGACTATCTTCTTTAAACTTCTTTGTACTATTTAGATATCTTTTATTATAATATTCATCCAGAAATTAAGGGTTATTATCCTTAATGGTAATCCCTTATTTTTATTTTTTTTTTTACAATCTTGGCTGCATACACAAGTTCTTGATATAATTTAATCACTATTCATTACTTACTGCATGTTATAGTCAGACATTAAATCCTGTTAAATCTTAAAAACTACACTTTAATATATTTTACTGCTTCTTTTAATGACTGGATCTGCAGCCTAGCTCATGGCTGGAAAACGTTCTCCTGAACGGCTCACCCATCCGTTTAATAAACAGATACAAATCCATCACTGGGGTATGAATCTACGTCAGTTTACTAAATGCCAGTTCTTCAAAAAATTAGTCAGTCAAAAACAAAGTGGTGAACTCAATTCCAAAGCACTGCAGACTACATTCAATCAACAAAGGGCTTGCTGCACCTTAGTGTAAGGGCAAAACACTGGCTGCAGTTCAAGAACTTGGCTGCAAATTCCATTACCTTACACATCACTAAAACCTTCACTGAACTAAAATTCACAACTTCCACAACATCTCTAAAATGTATCTAAAAAACTATACTCCCTTCCCAGGCAAACCTACATCCATTTTCCATACCACCACAACTCTGCAGAATTTTACTTCCTACAGGACTCATGTTAATCAATATCAAGTAAAACCTCATGGTCTTTCACTACAGGAGGCAACAGAGTCAGTACTCTCTGCTGTCCTGCTTAGATTTGTACCTCTGTTTTTGTATGTTAATGATACGTTTATGTCACCAAGTCACCCTTTGTATCTTGTTCTTTGCATGTTGACCATATACATTATCCATGCATCGATTCTGCAGTACCAGCTGACTTCCTCTAAAGTAACAGCAGAAATACAACAGCGGTTGGCAATGTATTCCACTGCTTACAATGGAAAAATATAAATTCAACAATTACTCATTCTCCATGGTAAACTAGTGCGCTCATCTCAAGTCAGATGTACAGAATCCATATTTATTTTCTTCTGTTTAGTAACTTTTTCCATTTATCCAGGGTAAGCTGCAGTGAATATAATTTTTTTCATCTTAGAGGTACAATTATGCCCTAACTAGTGACAAGTTAAATGTATTCATAATCCGTCTCATGTTATCTGACTTGAATGGCAGCACTGTTACCCTCTACTGTGGCAGATGAAGCAATTCTTATTGATCTCATGTTTACAAGGTGTGTGTGTGTGTGTGTGTGTGTGTGTGTGTGTATACGTGCACATGCGCAATATAAAGTACAGTTGTGTACACTTACCATAAATGTAGATGTTCGAGTGTATTCACTGTTGCAGTCATTACATTTGGGTAATCTGCTGGCAGGTTGCCCTCAGTCGACCTGATTAACAAAGTCTTGGGTCCTGCATCAGTTGCTGTCCCTTCTTCCATGACGTCAGGTCATCAGGGGTGTAAAACATGCAGCCGATGCCATCACATCAGTTTTTCTTGCCCCAGATGTCAGGTGCCCCCCAAATGGGGAGCAAAATATATACAAAATTTTAAACACAAAAATATATTCCTCCAAACAAAAGCAAATACACCAAAAACGCTTTTAAGTGTAGAAAAATAAAGGAGAGTCATAGTAAGAGAAAAAACAGGGGGCTGGAGGGAGGGTACCAGGACTGCAACAGTGAATACACTCGAACATCTACATTTATGGTAAGTATATACAACTGTACTATGTTCTTCATGTTTCACTGTTGCAGTCATTACATTTGGGTAGATTCCCAAAACTCAGGTTGGGAGGATGGATTTATACAGTATTAAGACCGGCTATAAGGGCCTGCAAAACAGCAGTGGCAAAGCCAGCTCTGGATTTAGAGAACATTGGTAAGTGATAGTGTTTGGTGAAAGTATGAACTGAACTCCAGGTAGCAGCTTCTAGAATATCCCTGGTAGAACACCTCTGAGAAAGGCTGTAGAAGTAGATGCAGCCCTGGTGGAATGGGATCTGATCCCCTGGAGGATAGGTTTTCCATGGTGCTTATAGCAGAAATGAACGGCTTATCCATTTGGAAATGGTTTGCTTTGAAATAGCCTTTCCCTCTGCCCCTGCAGCAAATATTAATAGCATTTGTTCAGATTTTCTTCGAGATTTAGTCCTGTCCAAGTAAAATCTAAGTTGTCTGTGTACATCCAATGAATGCAGAATCCACTCCCCTTTGTTCTGTGGATTGGGAAAGAAAGCTGGCAAATGAATGGACTGATTAAGAGCCACACTGGATACCACCTTGGGCATGAAGGATGGGTTGGTCCTGAGTGACACCCTGTCTGCATAAAAGATGAAGAAAGGCTCCACTGCCATAAGGGCATGTAATTCAGAAATCCTTCTAGTCGAAGTGATTGCTAAAAGGAAGGCTGTTTTCCAGGAAAGGAATTTTAAGTCTGCAGTAGCAGCTGGCTCGAAAGGAGGTAGAGTGAGTTTTTCCAATATAAAGTTAAGGTCCCAGGTAGGGATTGGAGCTCTCCTGGGGCGGCCTTAAGTTTTTGGCCCCTCTGAGATACTGCTTTAACAGAGGATGAGAGAAGAGGGGGGTTCTGTGTTGTAATGAGCTGAAATGGCTGAGGCATGGATTTTTATGGAAGAAAAAGATAGGCACTTGTGAAGCATCTCAGTTAAGTATTGCAAAATCTGAGGTAAATTGGGCACTGCTGTTGTCATCCCTTGAGATTGATTCAAGGCACAGAATCTTTTCCATTTGTCAGCATAAGATTTTCTGGTACTAGGTCTTCTCGCCTCCAAAATGACATCCATCACAGGTTTGCTGAGGGATGCTAAGGGGGAATTTAAGTGATTAGCCAGGCTGCAAGATTCAATGTTTGGAGCGGAGGGTACAGAATTTGGCTGTTCTGCTGAGACAGTAAGGAAAGTGTCTGAGGCAGGTGCCATGGAGAAAGTTGTGACAGACTGCGTAGGAGTGGATACCAGTGTTGGTGAGGCCAGTCTGGAGCAAGCAAAATCATCTTTGGTTTGTCCTGTTTGACTTTTAGTAGAACTTTGGAGAGCAAAGGTAGGGGGGGAAGCATAGACTGATAGGTTTTCCCAGCTGAAGGATAGAGCATCCACTTTCCAGGCTTTTGTGTGAGGAGTTCTTGTGCAATACTTGTCCAACTGGTAGTTCTGGGGTGAGGCAAAGAAATCTATGTCTGGGCTCCCCCAATTGCGTGTCAACATGTTGAAAATCCATGGTTCCAGTTTCCATTGGTGTAGGTCCAGGAGATTTCTGCTTAGATCATCTGCCAAAATATTCAGCTTTCCTGGCAGGAATTTGGCTTGTAGTTGTACTTGATAGCTCAAGGCCATGTTCCACAATGCCATGGCTTGTCTGCAGAGGGGGTAGGAATGTGTATCCCCCCTGCTTGTTTATGTACTACATAACTGTGGTGTTGTCCGTCTTTACCATTAGTTGCCCTGGATGAAGGTAGTCCTTGAAGGCTGTTAGTGCTTTCTCTACAGCTAGCATTTCTTTTTGATTGATATGAAGGTGCATTTGATTCGAGCTCCATTTGCCCTGAATGCACTTCCCTGCCAGATGAGCCCCCCATGCATAGTCTGATGCGTCTGTAGTTAGGATTTGGGTGGCAGGGGATGGTGTGAATGGCAGTCCCTTGTTTTGGTGGCAGGTCTCTGCCCACCATAGGAACTCTAGTTGCAGGCAAGGTATGATAGGAATAATTGTTTCCAGGCTGTGAGAATGTTGACTCCATAAACTTTTTAAGTACCACTGAAGTTTCCTCATATGCAGTCTTGCACATGGAATTAGAAGAATGCAGGAGGCCATGAACCCCAAGGCTTGCAGTATTTGTCTTGCTGATAGCGGCCACCTGTTTGAAGTAAGTCACCAACTGAATTTGCTTTTCTGGCATAAGGTAAGCCATCTGGGCAGTTGTATTCAAGCTTGCACCCAGGAATGTTATTTTTTTGAGAGGGAAGTAGTTGTGATATCTTTTTGTTTATGGTGTACCCTAGACAAGTTAGAACCCTTTTTACAAACGCCAGACGTTTTAGAAGAATGGCCTTGTTTTATGCCTGAATTAGACAATCATCCAGGTATGGATATATTTGAATATTTCTTTGCCTGCAAAATGCAGTTACTGGAGCCAGGCACTTTGTAAAGACCCTGGGCACAGCAGATAAGCCAAAGAGCAGTGTAGAGAACTGATAATGCAAAAAGCCTGCTTTGAAGCGGAGGTATCTTCTGCAAGATTCCCTGATTGGGATATGCAGGTAAGCCTCTTTTAAATCTAGACTTGCCAGCCAGGCATCTTTGCCTAGCATAGGAAGTAACTGGTGAAGAGTCAGCATCTTGAATTTTGGACCATCCAGGAAAGTGTTTAGAGTAGACAAGTCCAGAATTAGACGCCATGATTTGTCTTTTCTGGGTATCAGGAAAATTCTGGAATAGAAACCTTGTCCCTTTTCCCCTTCTAGTACTAGTTGAACAGCCCCCATGTTTAAGAGGGAAAGTACTTGTTTCTGAACCTCTGCCCACAGATTTGGGGGCAGGTCTGGCCATCCGCTTGGAGTTGGCAATGTGTGGAAATGAAATCTGTATCTCTGGGACACTATATTTAAAACCCATTTGTCCTGGGTTATAAGTTGCCAGTTTTTTGCATGATGTGCCAGTTTTCCCCCCAAAGGGGCGGCTAAAATGTAAGTGCTTGGTAATTCTAAAGGAAAGTCATTGAGACTGTTTCTCATAGGAAGGTGGCTTATTGTTTCCAGATTTGGAAGAGGAGGCACCCCATTGCTTAGTTCTGAAACTCCCTTGGGACTGAAACTTGGTGCTTTTGGCATGTCTGGGTCTGGCTAGAGTGGCTCTGGAAGGAACTGGAAATGCCCAGTTCTTAGTAGGTCAGTGCCTACTAAATCTTGGAGGCTGTAAGAAATTTTTCACGGTCTGCATAGATTTAGCCTTATCTTCCATCTTTCTTAGAACTTCTTCAGCCTTATTGCCAAACAGATGGTCCTGCTGCAAAGGAGCATCCAACAATTTTGCTTTAACATGATCAGGCAGAGTTTGCTCCTTAAGCCAAGCATACCTTCTAAGCATAGACCCAGTAACAGCAGCCCTGCAAGAGGCCTCCAAAGAATCAAAACCACATTGCAAAGTATGTTTTCCAACTTGTTCAGCTGAATGCAATAAATCCTGTAAATCTTAATTTTCCACACAGTCAGAAATCAACATAATTTTCTGTTTAAGCAGCCCCATGATATGCTGCTAATATTTTAGCATATGAAATTGACAGTTTAAAGCCCTGATTGCCAAGGTTGCAGAAGTATAAACCTTTTTCCCCATCTATCCAGCGCCCTGGAGTCTCTATCAGAAGGGGTAGGATTTTTAGCAGAAGAAGCCTTAATGCCCTTGGGCCCCTAAGAAATGGTTTCAGGGTCCGCAACAGGATTTTTGAAAAGGAATTTGTGGGAATCAGGAACCCTGTAGTATGTGTCTGACTTACAAGGGGCCGGAGGCAGAGAATCAAGGGCCGTACTGGATTCTGAAAACACATCATTAACAATGTCTAGTACAGGAGGTATAGCCAAAGACCTATGCTGAGGAAGAAGAAGAAAATCACTAAGTCTTTTTTTGGATTCAGAAAAATCCTGACTTTCCCAATGGAAATGTTCCCTTAAGGTTTGTAAAGTTTCCCATAAGTAGGTATAGACAAACCCTGTTCATTAGAAGAGTCAGAAGAAATAGAATCCTGTTCAGAAGATTCAGTCAAGTTCAGCCCTAGGCCTCTTTGAAGGTGGAGGTTGGCTACCCCTGATTAGAGTAATTAAATCTTCAGCCATTTTGATCATTTGTTATTTTAGGCATAGGGGCCTGCACATGTGGCCTAGGCGTTGATTTTTTTAGACGTAGATCGAGATTTTGGCCTTAATACTGAAGATGGCATCTGTTTAATATACAAATCTGTAAGCCTGAATACACCATCAGAAGCCAGTGCAGCACAGCGGCTCCGGACCCATCCAAGGTAGAGACGTCCACGGTTTCCATGATTAAAGCATCTCTCGACATACCGGACTCTGAATGGGTCTCAGTAGAGGCCTGCAAATTAGAAGTAGAGGGTATCAGGGGCTGCGAAAGTGCCTCACTGAGTACCGGCGAACTGGTGACTGGCTTAGGAGAAGCGTTGTTGGCAGTTTTGGACCTCAACGGCCTGTCTCTGTCTTTTTCTTTGCATTTTTTAGGTATTCCAGTAGTCGGATTGCTAACAGACGTCATTTCTGGATAATTAAACCATGATCCAAAATATTTAGAAGAAAAAATGTACTGACGACGGATACTGCGTTGATTAAATAAAGCACAGAACCAACAGCAAGGTACGTCATGGTCAGGGCCTAGGCAAGGAATACAGTACAAGTGAAAATCCTTATGAGGTATTTGCTTCCCACAAGTAATACAATTATTAACTTTTACTGACATCGGTAAGGAGCAAGAAAAAGTTTCCCGAACGGGGTACTTAGCTTTTTATTTGAAGACTTCGGTTCTAAACTCGAAAACGAAAATTTCAGGAGTCGGCCGACCTGCAAACTGCTTCTGCTTCAGGCACCGCGCGACAAGAAAGACTGATGTAATGGTATCGGCTGCATGTTTTATACTCCTGACGACCTGACGTCATGGAAGAAGGGACAGCAACCGAAGCAGGACCCAAGACTTTGTTAATCAGGCCGACTGAGGGCAACCTGCCAGCAGATTACCCAAATGTAATGACTGCAACAGTGAAACATGAAGAACATTTGCCACAGAGTCTGAGTTGGTTTATAATACTGAAACCTTACTGAATGATTTTCAATAATTTTTGTACATTTCTCTACTACTACATATATATTTTTGACTAATGCTTGTCTGTTTGCGAATGCTATATGCCAAAGGCCATAACAAAAAAAAAATAGTTTGTATTGGTCTTCCATGTGGTGATCACTGGAAATTAAACAATATTTATGGTGGGAGGCTGGCATAATGGTTAAGGTGTTTACCTTACAGATACAAGGTGCAGGGTTTGATTCTGAAGTGGGGTAATTGCTTGGACTTAAAATGGCCCACAACGGCAGTTTAGCTTAGTAGTACTCTATGAACTTATGAACCTAAAAAATGCCAGAGAAGCGCAGTGACCCATTCCAGGTGAGCAAGTATTTATTCCTAAACACCAATACCCTTCCCCCTGTAGTGATATGCCCAGTCTTTTTATGACAAATACCTTTCCCACACCTCCTACTACAATGAAAATGGTACAGCACCTACTCTCGCCTTCCTACATAAGGAAAGACAAAAAGACAACCTTTCACAATTAACCACCATCACCCTCCAATAGTAGGTATCTTAACCGAACTATACACTTTAGCGCTCATTCCCTGCTTTCCATGAGAGGTGACTGGCCTCTTGGCCACTCATAACCTCAACCAACCTCCATCATTATAGGGTGCCAAAGGACCTAGATCTCGTCACTTACCCCTTCCCAATCAAGATGACCAGTCTGATAATGCAAGTGCATACCACACCAAACCTTGTGCCAGATGACAGGTTACATTTTGTGTTATAAAGCATCTCTAGAGAAAAAAGTAGGGCCCTAATATGGATTAATATTTTCCACTTTTAAAATCTTCCATTGTTTTCTACAAACACATAGGCATAAGAGCACAAATATACACTAACTTTCACAAAGACAAAGACACCTGCAGACTTATAGACTCCAAAGACACACACCCGCCATACATGGCTTTTGTTTATATGCAGGTTTGCTACCACAGATGATACCTGTCCAGTATGCTACATATGGAGTAATTAATTGTTGCAACACTTCATATTACTATTTTCTGTTCCCAACACTGCAAAGGTTTCTACTTCAGTAACAGGTTCATCTCATGCACAACAAACTGTGATCAGACATGCAGAACTGATGTACCTGCATATTAAGGTCCACATTCAGAATTTTTTTTTAAGACTAACGCAAGAGGCTCTAAAAGGTTTAATTTTATTAACCATTCATTTTTAACATTTCATCTTGTCAAGCCAACACCTACTGATTATATCCAGAATTAGCAGAAAGAATTGCTCTTGGATGTTTGTCATGAATGACTTGTCTCACGATGTCTGCCAGCTATTATCCCAACAGATGTCTTAAAATCTGTGTCACTAATTTGGAATGCTATGACATCTACTTGTCCCAGGAGAAGTGAAACATGCAATAGCAGTAAAATTAGAATCTGCAGCCTCTTTTACTGGACTGTAACTGTACTACAGTTGCATGCATATGCTTTAACTAAAAAGAAATGATCGCACTGCATGTAATTTAGGAACACTTGCCCTCCACACACTAACAATGCTGCAGAGCCAAAAGCAGTGTAGGGTAGGTAGAATAACGTGCTTTAAAACTGCTGCAATGACCTCGGTGCTGTTGACTACAGGTTGAGTGTCACAACCCCCATACTTGCATACTGTGGTAACTTTGAACAGGTCACATGAATATTGGTATTCCATTGTCAACTTTAAATGAGACAGCTGTATCTAGAAGACCTTCTCTAGCTAAAGCAAACATACAATATATTAGTAAACAAAACCTTGTCATGGGAAGAACCCTGGAATGTTCACTAGCCCTTGTAAAGATACTGGCTTACATACCACCTTCTTGCTTACAAATGCCAGACTGCTGATTATATGGATGCAGTGAAACAGCAGAGACACTCACTGCTACCCACCATAGCTTTTTAACACCTGTGCTGCACTTCTGTGGTGCTTACTGGTCACCCCCACCTCAGTCACCCCAATGATACACTGCTAATTCTGTACTAACCTTTTCCATCCCCCAAAAAGGAAAAAGAGGAAAACCTTTCAAAGGTCAGGTAGTGAAACCACAGTCCTTTACGTCGTACATCTCCGGATAAGACAACATGCATTCCGCAGTACACTTTTTCTTGCCAGCAGATTACAGAGTTTCACATGTCTTACCGTCACCTTTTCTTTATGAAGGGTGCTTTTGCACAGATTTGTTTCTTAATCTGTCTCCCTAGTTAACTGAATTTCACATCTGGACATGGGCGATATTTCCTGCCTATTTGTGACAAATAACTCCCTCCATTTCTTTTTGTGTGTGCACCTCACAGGTAAGGATGAAAAGGATGGATACAACAGGATGCACGGTTATCTTTTTTAAAGAAGCTCTTCTCTTCCTGTACTACTTTGACAGACAAGAACAGTGAAACCCTATGACATCAACAGGCTTGAAAGATGATACGACTCGGTCTCCCATTTCATTGTTACACACTGCTATTTTGAAATCTGGGTCACTGATACACAAATGTTTGTGCAAATACTCTCTTCTTCATAATCCTTGTAACTGCTTGCCATCTGGTAAAAAATATGGTAGTCTCCAGCAAGTAAGTGTGTGTGTGTGTGTGTGTGTGTGTGTGTGTGTGTGTGTGTGTGTGTGTGTGTGTGTGTGTGTGTGTAACTGTGTATGCATGTATGCCTATAAACAAGTTTATTGACAAAGGACCACTGCAAACCTTGCCAGCACATCTCAAAACGAACAGAGCCAGGAGCCTCAAACTCTGAAATACAGCAACAATTTACCCCCTCCACTCAAAAGGAAAAAATATAGAATATGCCTTCCCTTATTCACATACTGATTACATTTTTTTGCTCCAACTCAGATTTGCTCCACTTGACAAACTCTTCTCCACTCCAATAACTACAAGCTCATATTTCCATTTGTATTCCTGTCTACTTTAGCAACAAATACCTCATGACATAAAGGTGCAAGTGTGGGGGTCTTGATATGAAGGACGAAAGCACAGAAATAGTTGACTAGGGCAGGGTTCAGACAGGAGGAGTAATGGCTCAAGACTGTAAAAGCAGCCAAGTTCAAGCATTATTAAGGGGAGGAGCAGTAATGTAACCATTAGAAATTATAAGTGCATGGGGTATACACAGTGATTGGCCTGATTTTGTGGGTTTGATCCTTAGTAGCGTACATGCTGTAAATATAATGACATGAGAACTTAGCTTCATGGTTAAGTCTAGATAAGGCAGTTGCAGACATATGTTCAAACACTTTCATACAGCAAAACTTAAGGAAGATCACCTTTCCTCCATATACAATGCAGAAAACAACAGACTAAACAATGCCCTGCAATTTCTTGCTGTGTTGCAGTTCTAATATTTTCCATACCCCTCTGTACAAGTCATTAACAAGTGAGATCCAGTAGGTAGTCCAATAGTCTGTAGGGAAACAAGTCTGATACAATCTGGCTGTCAAAAGAAGCCTCACTTCCACTCTGAAAAAGCAGTACTGGAAAAGAATGTTGCAGCTTTTCATGCCATATTTCAGGCTCCCCTAAGGACTTTCTATCTGACATGAAAGGGATGTGTACAGCCAAAAACTGAAATCAAGCTGGAAACAGCTGTGGAACAACTTATCCTAGCTAGCAAGGCCAATGTGCTTGTTAACTTATAATTACGGCCTATGGGTAGTGCAGCCTACTGAATAGAAGACTTTTTCTTCATAGACAAAGACTTCCAGCAGTACAGAATTCAGTTACAAAGAAACTGGTTGCAGATGGAAGAATAGTTACAGTGTTTTAAACAGAGCTGCATCAAAAATGAACACAACAGACTTTCATAGTCCACTATGCGCCTGTGGGAAACCTTCAGATAATGTATGAGATTCAAGACAAGCATATTGGTGCATAATTAATTTTTATGTCTGAATTATGTAATGTTTCCGCATTTCTTTATGAAAAAATTCACATCAACCTCAGACTGAACCTTTGAAACATTAGTTTTGGATAAATGTTTTAAACCAGGGAAAGATTTTTGAATCAACGCACAGCTCCTGCCTCATTTCTCACAGAAATGTAGTATGGCATTAGAGACACTCCAGCTACAGTTGAACCAGCTACTGAGGTTCTAATCCCAGACACACCTGTGGTACAAGAAAAGTTTACAGACAAAAGCTGGAAACTATTATTTAATGCAACTAACTTTTACAAACATGGTCTAATATACCAACATTGTTACTCAAGAAATGATCACCAATAAAAAGAGCAGGCATACCATGTTTCTGCAATTTACCTTGTATTGACTTGACTCTCATGTCTTAAAAAATGTATATAAAAAAAAAAAAAGAATAAAAAATTCCAGCCATCCCACCACCTCCATTCCAAAAACTGAGAACTGCTAGATTGCATATATGTAATGCTTTGGAAGAGCAAAATACTAAACACTGAGTTTGTGTTTTTGTGTGTGTGTGTGTTTGTTCATAGGTTGGCACTAGGCTATCAGCCCTAGGGCCTATACAAGCCGAGTCATAACAATTCTCTGGCTATTTCTTCCCACAATATTTACTTCCCTGGACCCCTGTCTAGCAGGGTGACTGACATGATCCCTGGGGTGAATTTCCTATCTCCCATCCAATCATCAAGGTTCCTTTTGAAGAGGGCCAAAGAGGCACTCTGCTTGACATGTATAGGCAGTCTATTCCAGAGTCTGGGTCGTCTCTGGGTCAGGAAATTATCCCTCCAGCATGTTTTGTTCATTGTGATGACAAGGTTTAGATCCCTGGAGTATGTGGCTCTGAGGGATTGGGAGGTACATACCAAATGGGGCATTGTATTCTAAAATGGGTTTAATGAAGGATGAGTACAGTGGGACAATGACCTCCTTTTTTCTGGATGAAAACCCTTAGTGATGAGGTGTGCCACATTGAAGGATTTCCTGACTGTTGTGGTGATGTGGTTATCGAAGGTGAGACCACTGTCTACCTGTGTCCCTAAGTCTTTTATCACACTTTCAGTGTTTAGTGTACTGCCACCTATGTGGTAATTCACAGCTACATGTTTTTTTCCCCAAAGGGGAGAACTATACATTTCTTAGCATTGAGCTTGAGCCCATGGCTCTGGCACCAAGCATCTGTTTCTGTAAGGCCCTTTTGTAGAATATCCACATTATTTTGGGATTCAATAATGGCTCCCAGTTTGCAGTCATCTGCAAACTTTGTTAGCCAGAGTCCCTTAAGTGTTGGCCTGTACTTCAAAGAAGTAGATGCCAAACAAGAGCACTCCCAAAACTGAACCCTGAGGTATTCCACTTGTCACTTGTCTGGAGCTAAATTTGGAGTCGGCTACTTTTACAGTGTGGGTTCTCTCAGTAAGCCAGTTGGCAACCCATCGAGTGACGTAGGAATTAATGCCCATCTTAGTAAGTTTATCTATGATTCCAGAGTGGGGGATGGTGTCGAAGGCCTTGGCGAGGTTCAGATAGGCTGTGTGGACCGCCTTACCCTTGTCCACAGCTCTGGAGACTGATTTGAAGAAGTCAATTAGGTTCATGAGACAAGATCGGCCCTTCAAGAACCCAAACTGGGTGGGGTCCAGTGTTTGAAGTTTGCCAATGTCTTTGTTTATAAGTTCCATGATAATACGTTCCATGGCTTGCAGGTCAGGCTTGTCAGACTGATGGGACTGTAGTTGCCAGGATCCAAGGTGGATCCCCCCTTGTGGAGTGGGATAACTGTAACAGTGGGCATGAAGCCTGAGGTGAGGCTATGATTAAACATGACACTTAGGTGAGGTGCCAGTTCATTTTGTAGTTCATGTAGTACACAGCCCGGGATGCTGTCTGGTCCCATGGATGCTGTATTCTTAGCTTTGGAG
The DNA here is from genome assembly GCF_019279795.1 of Protopterus annectens. Taxonomy (NCBI): domain Eukaryota; kingdom Metazoa; phylum Chordata; order Ceratodontiformes; family Protopteridae; genus Protopterus; species Protopterus annectens. Next base: position 1,745,562,697 of record NC_056737.1, on the reverse strand, counting down.
AGTGCGGTTTTTACCTGTCTGGCCTTTACTACTGGAATTTGGCAATCTTTCGGTGTTGAGATGGGCCCTTTAGGGGGTGAGAGGGGTGAAGTTGACACTGAATCGATCTGCCAGGATACTGGCAATATCCTTGGGATCAGTATATTTAATGCCATTCTGTTGTAGCTCAGAGCAGACCTGAGCATTGCCATTTAGATTCTTGACATAGCTTGTGGTTGTCTTTGGAATCTTTTGCAATTTTATTTTCATAACTAGCTTTGGAGGATTTTATGAGGAATCTCAGCTTCTTACGGAGGCTGGTAAGGGAGTTTTTTTGCACCCTGGGATTTTCCTCTTCTGCAACAGTTTATTTCCTTTCGTTATAAAGTTTGTTTATGGCAGGGGACAACCAGATTGGATTCCTTTTTTTGGAGGAGAGCGTCTTGGTTCTAAATGGGATGGCACAATTCATGCATGAGTGGATGTGCTCATACAGTGCTTTAGTGTAGGATTCAGCAGTCGAACTTTCAGTTCCCGTCTGCATGGGTGTCATGAAGTTTGTCACTTTTGACCCGAGTAGCATGAAGTTGGCTTTGGAGAAGTTTTTTATGGAGGTTTTCTTACTAGGGGGAGGCGGAGGGATGTGGATGTCAAGGGTGATTAGCTTATGGTTAGAAGTGACCAACAAGGGGGTGACCATAGGTGTGGAGCATCGATTTCCCATATTGGTAATGACCAGGTCTAGGATATTGGAGCCCCTGGTGGGACTATGGATTAGCTGATCCAGGGCATTGGAATTTATGAATTCCAAGAACCGTTGGGCAAAGGTGTTGGTACATGTGTAGTTTTCCTAGTTAATGGCAGGTAGCTGGAATCACCCAGTACTAGGGTGTTTAGTTGTATCTTAATATTTTCCAGTATGTTTAGAAAGGTGTATTCAGAATATTGGGGCATGGTGGGGGATCTGTAGCAAGCTACAATTTGGATTGCAGTCTTACCTAGTGTTAGTTGCACCTGGAGAATTTCAGATGCATTGTGTAGGGCAACTAGCATGGTGTTGTGAATATCCTTGGTGAATACGGACACTCCTCCACCTTTAGTGTTTCAGTCCTGGTTTGGTGGCCAAAATGTGTGCTAAGAGTTGTAGCCTGTTATTGCAGGGGTGCTCTCTGGAGCCTTGAACCAGGTCTCAGTTACTGCACAGATATCGATGTTCTCTATTTTTAGGAGTGCCTCGAGAGAGTGCATTTTGAGGTTTAGACTTCTAGCATTGAATAGCATTACCTTAGATTTTGCATGCTTATACCTGTTACGGTGGTGGTTTTGTCCTTTAAACTTTGCCTAAAAAAGGTACTTTAAGGGTGGCAAGAACCTTAGCCAGTAACCTGAATCCCAGGGACGACAGGTGCAGACCATCTCTGGTAAAGCACCGTGGTCTGTCGATCATGTCGTCCCAGGCAGATCAATACTGGATCCCCTCTGAATGACACCAGAAGCTTAGCCAATTGTTGAAGTCAATCATTTTGTCCTTATACTGCAGTATCATTCTGTCCCTTTTCATGTAGTCCAGGGTGGTATGTCTCAAGTCATTCATTCCAAAATGGACAATGACAGAATCATATTTGTACTTGTGGTGACTTGAGTGCATGCGTTATGTGGCGGATCCTGGCATCAAACAGGCAGCTGACTGTAATTCTCTCCTTGTTCAGCCTGGTGAGTGGGACATCAGTGTGCCTGACTATAAAGTCACCTATGGCTAAAGTGTTGGGCACATTGTCTTGCCTTAGGGGCTGTTGCTGGGTGGCACACTGGTGTTGTGAGCTATGTGACACTTTGGTTGTGATTGGTGTTTGTTTGTGTTTCAGCTTCGGAGGTCATTGTTGCTTGGGCAGGTTATTGTTAAGGGCCTCTGCATATGAGGGTTTAGTGTTGCTATGTGAGGGTGTTGGTGATGTGGGTTTAGAAGGGCTATGTTTTGCTTGAGGTGTAGTGCGGGTGTTTACCTTCTCCTCTTGACAGTCTAGCACAATCTTGGGTGGAGAGAGCTTTGCTTTCAGTTTGGCTATGTAAGGGCATCTCTCGCAGGTTGTAGTGTTGGGTGGTAGGAGGAGAGGGTTGTCTGTGCACATGAGGCAATTGCTGCATTGCCCCAGTATGCCCAGATTCACCAGGTGGACAGGATAAATCACCGGAAGCTGACCCTTGGACATGCCTGGTTTGGTACTTTTTTTTTGTAAAGTACAAGAGCTGTTTTCCCTTACCTTAGCAAGGTACTTTGCAGTTATAGGCTGCTTAGTGCCTATGATTAATTTCTCCTTATTAACAAGGAGGGTTGAGTACATGTATCAGTTTAAGGCTTCCTAGTGCTTTCCAGCAAGTTTTAGAGCAAGTGCTAGTCACAAGGACGATTAAAGTAAGATGAAAAAAAAATGGTTTATCCTAAACACTGCAGTGTGCACTAGAGGAGTTAGATGTGAAAGTAGGTAACTTAAGTTTGTTTTACCTGTCTAAAAAAGTTAAGTTTTAGTGGAGAGTCACTATTTTTATAACAGCAAGATAGATTGAAAGGGGGTAGTCACTTTTGTATTCTGGTACTATGGAATACAGTAGGATGGCCAATAAATTTAAATAGCTGAAGGGAAGTGATTTCACAAAATGATAATTTTCCGCTTACTCACAAAAGCCAGTAAAAGCAGAGAGGAAATGAGATATATGGTCAACAAATGTAAAATAAAATAAAATAAAAATAAATAAAATGGTCAAATTAACATAAGGGGCAGGCAACTAGAAAGACAGTGGTGTTTAAGAACACAATAATAACCAGGTGGGGAAAACATTTCTGCCTGACTCACAAGATACAGAGCTATGGTCTCTTTTCAAGTTTTAATATGCAGTTAAAAGCAGAATACAAGTAAAACACAAGGTAAAGAAAACAAATCACAGTATTCAAAATAGAAAAAGTCAATAAAGTAATACAAACTACAACAGATAAAAAGCAAACTAACCTTCCCTCACAGCAAAGTGTAGCAGAGTCTGGGTGAGCCTTTCTAGTGTGTGTGTGTGTGTGTGTGTGTGTGTGTGTGTGTATGTATGTATCCAGAGGCATAGCTGGCTTAACTAGTGCCCTGTGTCGGTCCCATGAATTTGCACCCAACCTCTACAGCTCTTAAAGTGAAGAGCATAAGAAAATGCAGGAGCCAACCAGGTCCTGTTTCTGTGCCCTACACACCACCTTCAAATGCAGGAGCCAATCAGGTCCCATTTCTGACTCCTACCCATTACCCACCTTCCACACATTTTAGCTTAAAAATAAAAGAGGAACAAATATTTTCTTTTAAATTATAGCAAATTGTTGGCACCCTAAAGCACTCGGGTTTTACTTAAAAAAAAAAATAAATAAATAAAAAAAAAATTGTTTCAAACTGTAGCAGTTTGCTATAGTTCATACCGTGCACAGAGGGCTAGAGTGCACTGGCTTTACCACAAACACAATACTAGCTTTTGAAGTAGGTATTTACTTAAAGAGAAATGAGGCTGAATCAGATGGCCAATCGTGCCCCATAACATTTTACACCCAGGGCAATTTCACCCCCCCCCCCCCACACACACACACACACACACACACACACACTCAAGCTATGCTACTGTGTGCATGCATGTGTGTGTTTTAGGGGAAGGAACTGGTACAATTTTAATAAAAAATGAAATGCTAAAAAGATACTTTCATGGCAGGTTTTCTAAAATAATTTTAATTCACACCTGTTTTCTTTCTGATGACTGTAATATGCTTACAGCTAGATATCAGCAAGTTCCATGGACTCGTGCAGACTATATACTTTTTTTATATATAATTTAGTGCACTTTGATTTTGATAATTCTGGTGTGCTGAGTAACTTACAACAGCATGTACAAATGTTAGCATTAAAAAAAAAGCAGCCATGCCAAAGACTGAACTAACAACTGACTACATCATGTATTTCTTTTGATGCACAACTGTTAATACCAAAACTACATTTTTTATAAATATCCACTCCTGACTGATATCTTGCACAAAAGTTTCATCTTGATATCAGGACTCAGTCTGGCTACTGATTTAGTTACCAAAGATGTAAAAGTTTCTTTTGATTTCCAAGTTTTTCCTCTTCTGGAAAATACTCTTTTAATGTAGGAGTTTACCTTCATATGAGCGAAACCGGCAAGTGCAACCTATCATACGTGTGACTCGGAATAGCGAAAATCAAAGCACGAATTTTGAAAAATGTAGAAAATCATTTAGTGGACTTTTTTTTTTCGACATTTTTTGAACTTCACCACTGTGCCAAAATTCCTGTGCTTCTAAAAACAGAGAAATTAAACCAAACCTTGTAACAAAAGCAAACGTCCAATGAGTGCTCCACATAAATGTCCCATGGTCCCAAACAGCCATTCACGGATTACATATGCTGTTATATGAGCAATACATCCATGACATCCCCAGGAAATAACATCACTTGCATGTACAGTATACCAACAGCTGTATTCTTATGAAAAAGAACAATATTTGGCAACCAACTTGACAAATCCCCTAGCAGTGAACTCATTCCTTTTAGCCAGAAGCTTACTAAAGGTAGATTCCTTGTCAAGCAATCGTCTCCTTTTTGGGGAGGGAGGCAGACATAGCAAATGCCTATGGCTTAGGTCATACACATGATTCTGCACAAGCTGTACTGCATGCAAAATATCAAGCAGGTACTGCGTTTTCTTCCCCGTGAGACTACGGAGTCTCAGGTGCCATCCCTCTACTGCATTCTGACTACGAGGGTATCCCATTCCACAGGTATCATGTTGGTTCCAGAAGGAGCTATCAAACAAAGGGGGCAATCTCTCTGATGTATTTCTATGCATACCATACCTACATGGCCTGCCATAGATGTAGGTGTCCTTAAAAAAGGTACATAGTGGCTTTCCCTCTTCTGGCATGTCAGCTTCAATTTCTACAAAGGTACTGTTAATATCTGCAGGTGCTACACATGCTAATGCAGGTATTTCCTTGCATAACATAGTGAAGGACAGATTACTACCAAAGTTTCCTGCCAAGTGCAATTTTTGAATGTTCCTCCACACTATCTGACAGAAATGAAACCAGCAGCCCTTGACTAAGGTGTTGGGTAGATGCTTCCTACTAGAATTAACCGCTGCACGTTCAAAATCTGTCAAAACCTAAAAGCTAGTTCTATTTAAAGCTCATACCAGTTGTATCCTGGCGATTCTGGTTATTTCATTTTGGTGTGATTCATACAGAGAAGGAAATGATAATTATCTCTGTGCTTGTAACCCTGATCATTTTAAGCTGCATTCCGACTTTCTAACTAAATAGGGAAGTAACAAACACTATTAGGACAGAGAAATGCGTACTAGCATACGCGTATACTTCCCCTTTCTTCCCTCGCACTTCCTGGTTAGTCAGGGTGCGATTTAAAGTGGTAAATCCCTTTTCGAAAAGAATATGTGATATACAGTGTATGTAAAAAGGAAAAAATGTGAATAGTTTTTTTTTTTTTTCTGATAATGTATTCAAGTCTATGTTTGGTGCTTTTCCGCTGTCAGGGCAACAGTGTTAATGAGCGGTTTTGCGGTTTCTGTTAGCCCAACTTCAGATGCTTTCTGTAATCAGCCAACATCGGAAAAGAACATAAGTGTTGCCCCATTAAGTACCATTTCTTGTAACGTGAAGTGCCCGTCTGAGTTTGCTTGTGATAACTCAATGTATACCCACCCGTGTTGCTTTACAGTTATCCGAGCAGCTCTTTATCTGCGTTATTTGGCTCTCAGCATATGTTCTCGAGTTTGTCTAAGCACTTAATTGTAAGACAACTACTGCTGTAAAAATGTCCTAAGCTTGTTTAATAGCTGTGACTGAGGGTTAACATTAGTTGAACGAATGTGTCCCAGTGATATAATTGGGGCAAAGCAGAGCTCGCACCCTTCAAAATGTGGAAGGCTGTCTTTCATCGTGTGGAGTAAGTTAGTAACATGAGCAGCACCTCAACATGCTCAGCTACTAGGAAGGAGATATCGTAGCATGGCTGTAGTTTTTCATATTTCCACAAATTTATTTTAGTTTAATGTTGTTTACCATGGATCTTTGTTAAAAAAATAATTTTGAACACATAACCAACACTTTCTGTGTAGGCCACACACAAACCTGTAAGGTTAAAGCTTGAATGGGGAGCCATAACTTTAAACAGATCAGGGTCAAATGCCAACATAATCAGGGTGGGGACACTTTAGCGTTGTTGCCTCACAGCAAGAGGTTCTCCCGTTCGATTCTCGGCTGGAGTGCGGGGAGTGCCTTCTGTGTAGAGTCTGCATGTCCTCCCCGCAGTTGGGTGGGCGTTCGAAAGACATGTGTAAATGGGCGTGCCTTCATTGAAGGTTGAACGTCGAGCTGGCACCTCGGCGTTCGTCAAAATCTACTGCCAATCATTAGCGGACCGGAGTTCTGCTGTGGCGACCACTAACCGGGAAAAGCCAAAAGACAACAAGTACTACTAACTTAAGGCATTAATAGAAAAACACAAAGTGACAATATACATTTTGTAAAGTAAAAAGTCTGTAATTCTAATCATTAAGTGTAATTAACTACCTTTTTTCCAAGAATCACCAGTTTAGGGCGGGACTGATGGGATCAGGGGAGTAGATGAGAGGTATGTATTGAGGCACAGGGTAGGTATGGAAGTGTGGTGATATTTACTTTCACATACATTTAAACTCCCCAAAGTGTGTAGCTAGATTTAATTGTTGCCTCCCAAATACCCTTTCCAGTACTGAAAAAACACGGTCATTCAGGTTACCACAGCAACACTTAGTCGCAGAAGCCAGTGAAGAAAACCACTTATATTGGTAACAGCTGTTTAAAACATAAAAAGCATCAAGCCTGACAGCTGTGCAAGGATGTAAAGCAAAGCTGTAGCATGCCAGATAATGCAGATTACTCTACTTTTTAAGAAAAAAAAAAGCAATATCACACTTCTTAAAATTAAGTCAACTCTTCTTGCAATTCAGTGTGTGTTTGCTTGAAGTTGAAAGTGTTGCCCCGTTAAACGAAAAGTACCCCAATTTTAAGTGATAATTTAATAAATGTGGATTGGAAGGCTTTATCTGTTGTACGCTAGAAGAGAAAATGTTACCGGAGATGACAGGGAGATATCTATCATCATGCGCTACACATTCCGTTTCACATTACTTGATACTTGATTAAACAAAACGCTACTTATGGTAGTACAGATTACAAATTTTAGCTCACAAATCAGTATATTCCCCTGAGAATTGAGAGACTAGTGTCAAGAATGACGCCCTTATCTATTATGAGGGTGGAGATTTTGTGTTCATTCTCTTCCACAGTCTTGACAAAAACATTGTGATTTCCGCAGCTAATATTGTCAACAGTTTATGAGCACTAGTCGACATATGGACTCCACCTAAATGGTCATGACCCACAGTGTAAGGATTGATAGGCATGTAGGGGAGGGTGGCCTAATGGTTAAGGTGTTTGTCTTACAAACACAAGGTGCAGGGTTTGAGTCTCACAAGGGATAATTGGCTAGGCTTAAAATGGCTCTCAACGGCAGTTAGCTTAGTACTAATCTATGAACCTATGAACCTATGTAGGACTGCAGTAGATTTAATATCTTAATGTGGGGAGTAATGATTCATAGTGAACCCCAAAGAAGTGGCATTAGTAAGGATGCAGTGAGGGTTGTTTAAACTGGGTTATGTAATAGTATAAGTAATGGTGCTGGTTTTTAAGCAATTATTTTGTGCAGCTGTGACAGTAATAGTGACAGTAATAAAAACAATCGCACCTGATATACATAATTGATGCATTAGTTCCCTATCACTGATTGTTGTCAACTGCAATAGTTGAAAAGCAAAATACACATATATGAGCAGTTTTTATAATAGGGATACCACATTTCTTTTTATGCTAGAAAACAAAGAATCCAGTAGCATATTGTGTGCTAGACTTCCATTAGTTTATTTATCTAGTTCTACAGGATTGTAATTGTACTTGCAGCTCAGTATAACTCGGTTTGTTCACTTGACACATGACAAGTACTTCAATTAAAAGCACTTTTGAGAATATAATATGACATAAATTATCGAAAAGTGGACAATTATATGAAATAAACTGTATTATATTTAATATAATTTCTATAACCTTTGTCTAATATTAACTACAAAATCTCAATATATTTTAGTATGCTGCCTTGATTTCACCTATGTTAAGATTTTCTAGATACAGCCTCCTTAATATAGGCGAAATAAGCAGTCTGAAAGATTGTATTTGTTAATAGGATTTAGATATATTCAGTTTATTCATTTGTTTGGTTTGGGAATGGTAAATAATATACACTCCATATGAGAAATGCAGTTCAAAATTATTTTTTAAATAAGTTCATGATGTTATAATTAATCACAAAAGTAATTTCATTAAATGTCTGTTAATAACAGTGGTATGCATAAAAGCATTACGAGTAATGATTTTCGAAACATGTTCATACTCAAATGTGCCATTGATCAATATTTTTGTTCTGAGCTTGGAGTGATTTAATTGTAATCTCCAGACTAACTTTTAATGGGAGTCGTTAACTTCCTTTTAATGTTTGATTCACTTTTAGTAATGATGGTTAATCTTGTCAGAACTTATTTCAGATTAGGAATGGTATTCATTCTATGTTTGTTAAAATATGGTTTTAAGTATTTGTTTATACTTATGTTTAAGATTAACTTCTATACACTTGTTTGTTTTCCCTTTTGGCCTTTTTCCGATTTTAAATTATACAATTCAAAAGGAATTAAGATTTGTTTTATTAGAATTAATAAGATATGGAAGCTACACAGCAAAAAAGAGCAACAAAATATGTTGTCATTATTTCATTCAATATATTTCAATAATAAAGTAACTGGATGGATTTAGTACTACTCTCATTAAATGCAAATAGTTTGAATAACTCAAGGAAAAGATCCAACTTAATTAAATACTTAAAAGTAAATAAAGCTCAAGTGTTTTTTTACAGGAAACTCATTTTAAAGCTGATAACTTCACTTGGAATCCAAATGACTTTATAAAACTTTCTAACTCATCTAACAGTAAGAAAAATAGAGGAGTTTTAATATTGTGGAGGAAAAATATTACCATTTTTTAAGTACTATATAACTATGAAGACAAGGATGGCCTTCTTTCAATAGTCATAATAAGACATAGTAATAGAATTTGGACTTTGGTGAACTTGTATTGGTTTCCAGGTACAGGAGTAGGCACAATTAAAAAGCACATAGAAGGGCAACTTAATTGTGGGAGGGGACTTTAATTGTATATTACATAGTCAGGAAACTACAAATAAAAGACCTTTCAGGAAGAACTCTTAGAAAATGGATAGATAATTTGCAGTTAATAGACTCATTTAATTTTAAAAATGAAAATTCATTACTATTTTCCCACAGTGATTACAGATTCAATACCCAAACAAGAATTGATAAAATTTACGTATCACAAGATTTGAAAATGAAAATATTACACTCTTCTATAATGCCTTGTCCTCTACTGGACCATAACTCACTTATCCTTAAACTTCAAATGGATTTTAGAAGACTGACATTTACCAAAAGAATTTCAGCATATTTTACTAAATTAAAAGAGTTTAAGCCTTGGTTAGATATGGAAATAAAACACTTTTTAGATGCAAATAATACTGGTGACATAAATATGGTTATTTTATGGGATTCACTAAAGGCAATTATTTCCTGGTACAACAATAAAGCAAAGGAATTGGAATCAGAACTAGGATATAGAGGATACATCTGCAAAAAAAAAAAAAAAAAAAGAAATTGGGGAATTAAATATAAAATACAATAATATTTTAATGCATGAAACCAATATGGCTTTGAAAAAATTAAAATTAAATTCTTATTTTGTTTCTCCCAAGTATATAAATAACCTAGCAATGAGATTAAAAAGAAATTCTAATGGAAACAATATTACAAATATAATCTATGAAGGGGAAAACAAGAAAAATGTATCAGATATAAGTGACATATTAGAAGCTTTCAAATTACACTTTACAAAACATTACAATATCAATGATTCTTCTCACGATATTACAAACATGTGCCTAGGCTATACAAATTTAAATAGAATTCCAGAAACCCTAAGTATAAGCATTCAAAAACAAATTACGCTCAAAGAAATTAAAGAAAAAAAATCAAAGAAGGTAAAAATAATAAAGCACCAGGCATAGATGGAATTATTATAGAAATATACAAATGATTCCTGACATCTGTCTTAACAATACTACAGACGGCATTAAATGAAATGTAGTCACAGAGCATTATTTTGCCTTCATGGAGATATTCACTGATTACACCTATTTTAAAAGAAAACAAAAAATCCAGTTTATGTAGCTCATATAGACCGATTCACTCCTTAATAATGACTACAAAATTCTTATGTCTATTTTGGTTAATAGGATCAAAAAATCTTTAACTCAAGTCATTAGTGAGGATCAAACAGGGTTTATACATAATAGACATACCCATGATAATATACAAATAATTTTAACCACTATAGATCTATTAAACAGAGACAAAACTGAAGCCCTAATAGTTGCATTAGATATTGAAAAAGCATTTGACTCATTAAATTGGAATTATCTTTTCAATATACTACAAATTTATGATTTCCCTTCACAATTCATTACTCTAATAAAAAAAATATACAAAGACAATTTGGCATATGTAAAACTGGGCCCATTCACTTCAGAAGCAATTAAAATTATTAAAGGTACTAAACAAGGATGCCTTATGTCACCTGTGTTGTTTGCTCTAGCAATTGAACTTTTTTCCTCTGCAATTTGTTTTAACCCCAAAATTAAAAGTATTGATATTTTTAATCAATTTAACTAAAAAATAATGCTTTTTGCTGATGATATTTTACTCACTTTATCAAATTCAGATGAGTCATTATGTGAATTAAACTCATTAGCTGAAAAATTATCATATCTCGGGTTTAAAAATGAATGCTACTAAATCAAATCATATTTTGTTAAATAAGAAAAATAATTCTAATACCATTACAAATCAAATAATTGGGAAACAAGTTTCCTCCTTAAAATATTTAGGAATTGTTTTATGTGAAAATGTTGAATTAATTCTATCCACAAATTATATTAATATTATGAATACCCTTAAATTTCTAACAGGAAAATGGAATAAATTATATTTAATTTTGAAGATAGATTGCATCTAATAAAAATGGTACTTCTCCCAAAGGTAAACTACATCGCACTAGCTATTCCCATAATCTCTAGTAAAAAAGTTTTAAAAGAATTAAACAGAATTTTTATAAATTTCCTTTGGTACCCCCCAAAAAAAACAGAATAGCTTTTCTTAATCACATTAGGCCTTGGGAATTGGGAGGCACAAACGTCCCGGATTTAGAATCTTATATCAAAGCATCCATTTTCTAAACAGTAATAAATTGGATAGATCCAAAAATTTCTTCAGCATGGAAAACAATACATACTATTATTTTCCAAGAAGAAAGTACATTTGCAAAAAATATGCAGCTGAAGGAACAGAACATTAAACTCTGGCATATTATTTGTATTAACTTGCAATATAATTCCACCAAACCTACTAATCTGAATTATATAAATAACATGTACAGTACTTTTCGGAGCTTAAACTATGGCTTCAGCTATTAATCCCCTTCAAAATTACAAATCACGTCTTCAATAATATTCATATAAATACTCTTAACTCATGGAGAGAAATCAATTTCACATGTTGGTACCAATGTATGGAAAATCTGACAGTCATGGATATAAATCAAATAATTAACATATTTAATCTACCAAATAATGACTGGTTAGCCCTTAACTGCCCAATACCTTTTGCAAAAGATTTACATAGAACAATAGATAACTCTTCATTTAAAACCATGCCTAAATTTATATTTTATTTCTATGAAGTAATATATAGAGACTTTAATTGGACAAATTTAATTTCAAAGTTATATAAAATCATTATTAATTATAAAATAAAATCTAACCAGAAATTCTGGAATCTTATCATCAAAGATTGTCCATTATTATTACTAAATTAGACCAAAGTAGATACATTACATTCTATTAATTTAAAATGTACAAAGCTGGAAAATCTTTGCATGGAAGTGTCTACATAGAGTATTTTATACTCCTAATAAAATAGCCAGATTTACCAATTCTAATGATATACTATGGTGGAGGTGTTCTCTAACATGTAATGCTAACTGGTCCCATATTATGTACGAGTGTCCACATATAAAGAAATTTTGGGAGGATATAGGTGGATTTTTGCAAGCCATTTTACTGATTCTTTTTTTTTTGTCAAAGTCATTGATTCTTAAGAATATAAATGAAACCTCCATTACGAAAAGGAAAGATCTTTATCTTCTTTGGACTTTAATGGCAGTTTCAAAGAAATGTATCACCAGGAAATGGAACTCTCCTGTCATCCCAACTTTTGAAGATTTTCTAACTCTACTGAAAGAAGTAGCACTATTGGAAATCAAAGTCAAGGAAATGAGAATCTTTCCTAGGAAATGGATCAATAATCCTTGGGAGAAAGGTTTCTCCCTAATTGAGACATTTAATATGGTCACAACTTTACCTTCATAAAAAGAGAGAAAGAAAGAAGACAACATTTAATTGCTTATTTTAATCTTTGTTAAAAAGCTTATTTTTTTGTCTGTGTAACTATGATTGTATTCATTTATTTTCATTTGATTTGAGGCCATTGTACATTATGTAAATAGTTCACTCATTTTTTTTTTCTATGATGTGCAAAAGTTAATGGTTTGTTTTTTTAAAAAACAAATTTCAAATAAAAATATTTGAATAAAAAAAAATCTGCCAAAACCATGTTAGGCATAAGTCTAAGATCATGTTCATTGCACAATTGCAGTATCAAACTCCAAAAGGTGTCATAACACTCTTCCGATTTACTGGGCAGAATCCCATACACTACAGGTACCTCCTTTTTACTGGGCAGAATCCCATACACTACAGGTACCTCCTTTTTACTATCACCGCCATTCAGTGCACACTGTAAACTATATATTTGTGGGCATTCAGCTGTACCGATAGGAAAGGTGCCATCTGCCATTATGTACTCTGACTCACACATCATACTCAAACTGTCAATTGTAGTGATCACAACAACACTGTTGTCACTAGGCATATCTGCGCTATGTTTTATTACAAATGACCCACTCTTCAATGGTAGCATTTCTGGTGTCAACTCCCTCAGGGAATGGAAATCCTTAAACATGGCCAACTTTTGCTTGTACCTCTGACGCCCAATGCTTTGTTTCAGGGCACTTGTATTTGGTAACTCATTTACTATATCTGCAGAGGTACTGGCTAGCACTTCTGCAACTATCTTGTAAGGGTCTTCGACAGATTGTTCGGCATGACGTTTAAGTTGATCTTTCACTCTTATTACCTCACCTTGCAACACATCAGGTGCATGGTAATGGGGATTGCTCTTAAGTAGTCTAAAACCATTTATGTCAGATTCCGTTACACATCTACCCTTCCATCTTTCTTTGTTCTTACGTGTATAGCACCAGTAACCTGTACACTCTTCTCCTGGCAGTACTGATAACCATCTACTATTAGTAATTCCCATCCCTTTTGCATCCTGCTTGTACTGTAAACAGTATTCACTGTGCCAGGCACATATTCCCGTGATTCACCTTCCCCAACCTGCAAGATATTTAACATCACAGTCACTATTCTGTGGAACATAACTACCTCAGACATAATATAACTTACAGTAAACGTATAATTTAATTTAAAATACATTCATGTACATGTGCTACAGCATTTGTCTTGCCATACATTGATCCTATTATACTTATCAGCCTCGTTACATAATGTATTTCTTCATACACCAACATATTTCGGTTCTAATGTTTAGTTCATACTACACGTTTCTTTCCGATATGGGGGGTAGGTAACCTTAGCTAAGTAGTCCGTGAAGCATACTCTCTACACAGCTTCATACCTGCATATTCCAGCGATTGTCCAGTTCACTTATTACTCCTAGATGAGGGATTTCACACTTTCAAGTTGCACCAACTCCAAGAGGTACACTAAAATGTAATCCAGAGTGCGGAAACTACGTATTTATGTATGCGACCATTCTTAAGGTCGTTCTGCTGTTAGGCGAATGTCAAATGTGTGAATGCTAAGGCATATTCGACCTTTAGTCTTTCGCATATTTTAAATTCAAGTTTCTCAGTTTTTGAAAATGTACTTTCGCACATATTGCATTCGCCTGAATGCAATTCGCTCATGTAAAGGTAAACCGAATGTAGGACCCCCTCCACTTGTTAGCATCCAGAGTTCCACTGGAAAAACTTAATTCCAAGTGGGAAAGTCAAGTCCCTTAAGACTGGACAGATACCTGCAACTGAGCCTGTGTCCCATGTTATCTACCAAACCTAGTTTTGGTTTAATATCCAATATAACTGATCAATAAACACGTCAAGACCATATTTAAAGCAATATATGCTTTTGCTTTGTAAACCTAATAGAGAGGGAGAGAGCTTCATCTTCCAACCACACTATGAAAGAATTAAACAAAAGTCACATTTTTCTTATGAAAATTTTCAGTAAGTTAGATGATTTTTGTCCCTACTATGTAATTACTAACAATCCCAAAGAAAGAAATCTTAAGTGTCATTATACATTTGCAACCATCATCTCTTCATTTGTCTGTAAAAAACTGAGAATAAATTAAGCCTTCATAATCTATCCTGACAGCGCAGTCAACATCTTTTTTCAGTTTTAAAATTTTTTGCTGAATCTTTTCCAGTTTCCTTCTAATGTGGGGACCAAAGTGTATGTCTATATTCAACTTTAGGTCTTACAATATAAATAATTTGATTTTAGTATTTCAGTGCCCTTAAGAGTTTAAATATTTTTACCACAGCTAGTTACTTTACTATATTCCTATAATCTTCATGTTCATTACAGCTTTATTTTTTGTCAGCCAGTACACTAAGGTCTTTGAAAACCTATTTTTATTGAATTGATGTGATCATATTATTTAAGTTTTTTAATAAATACAAGGACTTGCTTTGAAACTATCTACTTTTAGTCCAAAATACACTAAAAATAAGACTATAAATACTGTAAAAATAAAATGCATTTGCCCACTTACAAAGATCTGAACAAGTTTGCAATTTATAATAATCTGCTGAATTTGTCATACATTTACCAAATTTCCTAAAACAAAAAAAAATGACTTGTTCACCAAGTAACAGTAAAATATATACAGCTCAAGGTCGAAAAGGTTTAGCTCTTTTGTCTTGTTTATTTAGAAGACTTTATCAGAACTAATTTAAAATGAAAAGAAAACTACTTAAATACCCTCTCCAATCACATGATTACCCTTCATTGATCTTAAAGGTATATGACAAATAATGAATAATGCTTAACATAAATTATATCACTATTGTAAACCCATAAACATCTATCCTACAATCCATTTAAGATTAAAGTGGAAGACATGAAAAAAAAAAAAAAAAATATATATATATATATATATATATATATATATATATATATATACACATATACATGGATTCACTTCAGAAGCTCGAATCCCCAAAATCTCGAATTTCATATAACCGAGATCAAAAGATCGAGTTTTGGAAACTCGAACTTCTGAAATGAAACCGTAAAAAAAAAAAAAAAAAAAAACCTCAAACACCGCTTTTGCTCCGCTGTGCCCCCCACACCCCCCCCTACTTAAATATACCAACTCCGAGATCGCACTACAGTGGGGAAAAGGGAAATCTCCCATTTTGCGCTGTATGCAGAAGCGCAAAAAGGGAGATTTCCCACTTCCTGTCAACACTGCAGAAAAGATAAAAACATTACGTGCACACAGACCATACAGGAAACCTTGCCTCTGTGTGCATGTAACGTTTTAATATAAGTAAGGTCTTATTTTTTAACACTTTACATATTCGATTTACTGAAATCTCGATCATATGGTTTCGACCATATGAAATTCGAGATTTCAGTAATTCGATTATGTGAAGTGTTCCCAAATATACATACATATATACATACATACACAAGTCTGAAACTCAAATGTCTATCGTTATTTTCCAACTTTAATATTTAATAATGTGTCACTAACTTGCCAGAAAACCACAATTTTCTGAAAAACTGACCAAAAATATGAGGCAAAAATCTGGACATTCTAAAAAAATCTGTATAGTTGAGAGGTATGCATCAGCCTACAGGCATAGTAGGTGCAAATCCTGGTACTGTGCTGCCTGTATTTTTATACCAACTTTATGTAATAATGCATACATGTATATTCTCTAAATTCAGCAAGGCCTCAAGCTCAGGCAGTTTGTTTCTTTAGATTCTTGGAGCTGAGCAGAGCCACTTTCATGTGGTCTGGTGCTTTGCATGTTTCATTTGTTAGGTTAGGAGATCCATTAGCTGGACTTTGTCTAAAAAAAGGCAATAAGAAGGCAGAAAAGTCTTTAGCTACTATGCAAAATCCCTGGAACAACAGAAGCAAGCTGTGATGGCCCTCTACCTCAGGCCAGTAATCAAAAAGCCTCAATTCTCACCACTGACACTGGTCAGAGACTGTCACTAAAAACAGAACTGGAGTTGCACAGTACTTTCAAATGCAGCTCTCTGCATCAAGTGCAGTTTCTCCCAACAGCGCACTGGGAACATGCTTCCAGACCCTGGGACTAGACTCTCTGTTTCTCTATATCCGAAACAATACTCACTTTGGAGCACTGTATCCCAGTTTCAAACAGCTGACATACCCACATCTGGGTATTTAATTCTCACACATACACATTCCTCAGAAAAGCTGGTACAGAATTAATAGCTGCACCCCCTTCTTCCCATACTATAAGGTAACCTCATTGCCACCAGTCAATTACTGAGTAAAATCAATACTAATATAAATGGTAGAGTGCAATCAAATCAGCCAGGCTTTTCAGAGTAGCCAAGGCATCACTAAAGTAAGCAAAAGTACTCTCAAGACGTTAAAAGTAATCTCTAAAAGACCAGCTACAATGAAAGGTATACAAATATTTAATAAAAAAATAATAAAATAGAAAACATGAGAATATTAAATATCTAAGTGCAATAAACATCAGAGTTTCAATCACAGGAGAAATAAAAATAACACAGCTGGACAAACAAACAGATGCATAAAACCACTACTTAACTAATCTCACTGTATTTCCTAACTATCTAAAGAATAACTGTTCCCTAGCTAACTTAATTAATACAGCAAGTCAATGCTTAGATGCTTACTTCCACAAGGCAAGGTGATGAGCTTCCATCTACTGAACTGAACTTATCTAACTGTGATAACTGTCATGGATTTTTATATCACGTTCCAAAGAAAACAAAACAAAAACTGCTATGAGAGTTCCATCCTCTCAGTGCTGATTATAGAACATCACATTTGATCACTTGACTCTAGTACAGTACACACTCATAGCCTTTCTAAGATCTGTTGCAGTATTTGAAAATTATAACACAATTTCAAAAATTTCTCCTCTTCAGTTACAGAATTCTTGTTTAAACATAAACAATCAGTTATAACACTGTTGATACATTTTTAACATAAGCCTCTGTACAAGTCAGTGTGACAGTCAAATGACACAAAGTTATTTACAAATCTCCAGCCAACTATGCTGTCATATACTACACATGCACTGCCCTATTCTCCCTGGCACAGATGGCAATACCTCACATTATCACATAAACCATGCCTTACAAAAGCAAAAGGAAATGTGCAGTATCCCCTCAGAATGACACCAACTACATAGCCAATTGCTGAAGCTAATCATTATTTCCCTGTATTTTGGCATCATTTGATGAGAAGTAAGGATTCCACTCAAAACCAAGGTCTTACCTACATCTGTGACATGAATAAAGAGCTCTGTTATTTCTCTTTGCACATCTCTCAGGGTTTTACGCTCCAGATTGTTGACACCCACATGGGCCTCTACCATGTCATAACTGTATTTGTTTGACTTAATAGTTTTTAAGGCCCTTGATATGGCAGACATCTTGGCTTCTAAAAGGAAACTCATTATCAGCATCTCTTTGCCCAGCCTCATCAGAGTCAAGTCAGTGTGTCTGACAGTGAAGTCACCAATCACAAGTAAAGTTTTGTTAGAAGAGTACCAAGGTGCACTAGTTTTGGAGAGGTACATTATCTGGTGACCTTCCACTGTGCTACCAGTAACAGATGTCGTAGCATTTGATTTAAGCTGAACTTTAGATTCACTATGTCTAGGAGGCTTAGGCAGGGACTTGTTGCATCAGCATGTGATAGTTTGTTGTGTATTTGTGTGGAATGCAGTGGAGGTGTGCAGTGCTCTCAGATCATGCCAGTTTATGACAGATAGGCTTCCTTTTTGTTAAATACTGCGGTGGTGGTGCTGCGGTAGCATTGTAGCCTCACAGTACGATGTTGTCCTGTTCGATTTTCAGCTAGAGCATCTCCTGTGTGGAGACATGCGTGAATGGGCGTACCTTCGTTGAAGGTTGTGCGTCAGAGCTGGCAACTCGGCACGTAAAAATCTACTGCCAATCATTAGCGGACCGGAGTTCCGCTGTGGCGACCCCTAACCAGGAAAAGCCAAAAGACACAAACAAACTTGCATGTCTCACATACAGATATCAATGAGGTATGCAATAATTCAGTGTCTGTGAGCATCACGGAACTATTATCCTGGCTGAGTAAAACAAGTGCTAGCAGCTGACAACTGAGGGTGAACAAACTGTCAGACCTTCCATTTTAGTCCACGAATACAGTAAAGTAATGTAATACTATCTGATTTTAAGAAAATGTTTAAGTAACAGTTCAATGAAAATAATATATATTTCTGCTATTACTGGAATGTGCTTAGGGAGTTATTAATATAGGGCTTGTTTTCTTAGTGCAAAAGGGATAAGTAATATTACAGGAATGTAGCTTAAGAAATTATTTAAAAATAGCTAGTATTTGTAGTGTAAGAAGGAAAATGTAATAAAGATAAGATGAATAAGAACAGTTCCCAGTTACCTAAGGTAGTTAGTGTGTGCAAATTGAGTTTTTTTAAGTGCAAATGGTACACAGTGCATGAATACAGCTACAGCATCTCAGTGGGTGTGAGAACAATGTTCATTTAAGGATAATTTCACACTGGAGGAATCTATGACTATTTAGTACTGCATCAAGTTCTGTGTGGAGTGGTGCTCAATGCTGTTTAACCAAACAGAGAAAACAAAACAGTCAATAAGAGATTAGCTAGGAATTCAGCAAACACACCTACTTCCAAAATACAGTAGCAATTTAACTTCCTGCCACAGAACCACCACCCTTGGTTTTATAAGTTATGCTGCTGCTTGTCTTTCGGCTTTTCCTGGTTAGGGGTCGCCACAGTGGAACTCCGGTCTGCTAATGATTGGCAGTAGATTTTAATGGTGCCGAGTTGCCAGCTCGATGCCCGCCCATTCACGCATGTCTTTCGGAATGCCACTCGACCGCGGGGAGGACATGCAGACTCCACACAGAAGGCACTCCCCGCACTCCAGCCAAGAATCAAACGTGAGAACCTCTTGCTGTGAGGCAACAACGCTACCACTGCACCACCGCGGATTATAGGTTTTATAAGTTGTACTTAACCAAAAACTCACTGGAAAACTTATAAAATAGTAGCAAAAGTAAGGCAAATCAGAGGAAAATACTAGATAAGATATCACAATACATAAGCAATGCAGTAACAACCAGAGGACTGTACAAGCACATTTACTTAACCAAACAATAGAAAAGTATAACCAAATGAAATAACATTTAAACTGCTTAAATCAGGAGACAATTAAAAGTGCAATAGAAACAAGTACGTCCCTGCTCTTTAGATAATAAATCATCTGAAAAACTCCAACTTTAGTATTTCAGAACATGTGATCTGTATGCAGTCCTGTGAGGCTTTTAAAGTACAGTTGCTGTCAGCATTTATGCACACTGAGGTGTTCTCTGCATACCTTCTCACCTTTTCACAGTTTACAAGTACTTATTACTTTGTTTCCTATAACTATATCAAAATTATATAACTCCAGGTAACAGTCGGAACTTCATAATTCTACTGTCTCATCAGAGTTTATAATTAAAAGGATCACCATTCAAAACAAATAAGGTGTGACATCAAATCATGACAGAACATACAGTGACGCTGATATGAAAACATAAATCTTCTTTGCCCATTACCAAAATCCCCATGTCAGCCCACATTAACATGCCAATTTACTCAGTTTGGGATATCAGGACACTATCAGATACTCTCTGAACAAAGGCAGTAGTGTCACAGTCCTGGCTGAAAACCAATCCTGTTAAAAGTCTGGAGTGCCTTAAATAAACCTAAATTTAAATTCAGCAAAATAAAAATGTACTAAGGTGCTAAGGTAAATGTTTGCATCTCTTTGGATACTTTATTTGTTAAATTAAAATAAAAAAACTGTTAACCAGAGTAGAACACTGATCACAAATGGCCAATTTCAGTCAGCCTGGGGAAAAGTACAGCAATAAAATTAAAGTATAGAAGACAGACACAGTGTCATTACAGTACAATGTGTACAAGTTACACTAATGTAACAAAAGGTATGTATACATAAGCACCCAGTACGAAACAATTCTTACATTATATACAGGAATGTTAAAGTAAATATGACATACAATTAGAGGTATATACAGAGCAAAACAATATTTGACGATGAGATATGAATACAGCATGCTTGGGTAATACAGCCAGGAGCAAAACATTTACATTTATCAAGTTTCAGAGGTTAAGGTTTTAATTGTGTCCAGAAGATGGAGTAAGATGGTATTTCTCTGAGATAAGGAGCAGATTGCCAAGAGTGTGAGAGAAGCAGTTAAATGTGCAGTGATGAAGTTTAGTTTTTGGGACTAGTAGTGAAGATGATTAATGGGCAAGGATGTAAGAAGCATTCTAAAGGGAAGCTTCTGACTTACAAATGAAAAGCTAGTAGCCTAAAAATGTAATAATGAAAACTGTTAATTGCTAAATGCAGTAACAGCATGCTTAACAGCAAGATAAGTGCAGCAGTTTCCATGCGACCTGAATCTGCTTTTGCACATTAGCTGCATGTGCAATGAATTTAAAAATAGATTAGCAAAATCATTATTCAACTTTTAAAAATCATTATTCAACTTTTAAACAACTTTAATGTTAAAAACATGAAGCAGAAAATTTGCTCTGTTAAAAGTGTGTACTGCTCCAGTGTCTTTGCTTAAGATGCTAAAGTTATAGGACAGGTTCAAGAACCAAGAAGCACAAACTATGTCACATAAAATAAAACATGAGCATAACGATTTCTTAAGCTGGAATACATTCAAACTTTCTGTGACAAAACACGTTCAGTGTAAATATTGTACTTAGTCACTGTTTTAAGAAACCAACAAAATGTATATGATACAGAGCTTTCATTTATTTATTTGTCTTTGTTTACTGGGAAAATCAGACTGGGTGATTCCCATTTTCAGCAGAGGCCTGGGAGTTGACATTTGCTTACATTGCATTATATACTAAGTTCCAATCAAATCCAAAACAGTAGCTACAGTCTATGATTTTACAGAGGTGGAAGTTACTAAAGAGAAAGCACACATGCAACTCCGTGGATTATACAGGCAGCAGTTATGTATAAAAACTGTTTTGTCACTTCAACAGTAGGTTGAGAATAATATGTTTAAGGGAGTATATGCAGATTAAAGCTGCGGTGGTGGTGCTGCAGTAGCGTTGTCGCCTCATAGTAAGATGTTGTCCTGTTCAATTCTCAGCTAGAGCGTCTTCTGTGTGGAGACCTGCGTGAATGGGCGTACATTCGTTAAAGGTTGTGCGTCAGGGCCGGCAACTCTTCATGTAAAAATCTACTGCTAATCATTAGCGGACCGGAGTTCCGCTGTGGCGACCCCTAACCGGGAAAAGCCGAAAGACACAACGTGCAGATTATTGTACAGTGAACACAAAGCTTTAACCTTATAATGAGCATGTACAGGACCAGGATTGGTTAGGATGTTGTTTGAGCAGTGGTTTAAAACTACTGAGTTTGTCAGTGAGTTTTATTTGCATGGGGATACTATTCAAGTTTAGCAATGCTTTGGGAGTACAGTGAGTCTCCTGCAACATTATTTGACATATACAAGTAAGAATTTGTTACTGGAACAGAGGTCCTTTGCTGGAAAGTAGGGTAGTAATATTTTACTATTCCAATATTTAGAATATTCTATTCTATAATTAACTAATAACTATTCTACAATAGTTTTATAATTATTCTATAACAGTTTTATCTAAAACTAGTAATACGTTTTATTATTCTATATAAACTGTTTTTTTTCTCCCCAGGCTTCCACTGAAAAGGGGTCTGTGTGCCCAGTCAGACCTTCTGCATAACCAAAGGCAATAAATGAATTAGTCTGCCTTTCAGGTAGATACAAGTGATGGCCCAAACATACAAAAAAGGGTTGTTTTGCATGTCAGAATACATGCAAAGAGAAGCAGCAAGGATCTCATGGATTCCTAATACTAAACCAGAGGTCCGATAACTGCATGCCATGAAATTAAAGCCAACTTCACTAGAGGCAGAGAATTTCTTCTCGAGTCAGTGGTAGCACAGGCGGATGTAAAAGATCCCATGGTACTACAGGTGGATGTAAAAGATCCCATGGTACTATCGAAAGAAGTAGGGGTCCTTTATTTATATTCCATTTATAGCTTATTTACACCAATATTAAAATATTTCCATATTTTCATCAACATTCACAATGAAGGAGCACTAACAGTATTTTCTTTACTGGACCCCCAATCCTTCTTCCATAAGCATCACTTTATTCTTTTTATAACTGCTGGAAAAATGCATTTTCCATTAAACTTTCATCAAGTCTTTCATTCAAAATAACTCACGAGACATAAAATAGTTTTATCTATTCTTATTTTGTTATATTTTAAATATACTTATAATATCTGTATGTTATCATATCCATATTTATATTTTTTATTTTATACTACCAAAAATTTCTCTTCACACAATTTTTCCATAGTTTTCTTATTCTTTTACATGTTAAAAACACATGTTCTGTTGTTTCTTCTTCCAACAATATAAACAAACTCTTTCACTTCTCTTTATACATGGCAAATTACTTTTAACAGGAAGTTTATTTATGCATAACATCCATAAAAAAATATAACATTCTACCCAGTTTTTACATAGTTTATTTCTTTCTGTGATAGCTTTTACTTTTTCTTCTTGTAAGTTTAACCATGGATTAATACAAAATAATTGATTCATTATCTTTTCACACCATATGTTCATTT
The DNA here is from genome assembly GCF_019279795.1 of Protopterus annectens. Taxonomy (NCBI): domain Eukaryota; kingdom Metazoa; phylum Chordata; order Ceratodontiformes; family Protopteridae; genus Protopterus; species Protopterus annectens. The sequence goes on along the minus strand of NC_056737.1, from coordinate 1,745,539,260 downwards.
TTCCTTTGCATCAGCAATCTTTACTTTCCATATTCATATCTTTTCTAAGCAATTTTGCATTTCATCTTTACAATATTCTTTTTTAATTAGACCAAACTTCTTCCCACATATCTTTATATTTACAATTAAAAATCTTTCCCACTAATATCTCTTTATCCCTGTTAATACTTTATATGAATTGAATGATACCCCAAAACACTACTGGGTTTATTAATCCTAAGCCATCACCTTCTTTAGTCCTAGATAATACTCCCTGTTTAACCAGACTCAGTCTAGAACCTGATATAAAAAGAAAACATTATTTCCTTTTCGTATATTTTTGGAATCAAAAAATACTAAATATGCAAGTTTACTTATCAACAAAGAATTAACCATTTTTTTTCTTTTTATACAACTTATGTGATTTCCATAATGCACATAGTTGTTATGCTTTTTATTACATTTTCCCATTGTCTTTTCTTTATTTTCTGAATACCAAACTCTATTCTTAATACCTTTGTTTCAATTACAATACACTGTACACCTGCTATGCTATTACTGCTTCTTAATCCTTGACTTTTTTTCTTTATTAAGATCCATCCATATTTCTTTTAATAATGTTGCTAAATACTGAATTACCGTTTCCATCCAAAATATTTTTTGTTGCAACTATATCATCTGCATAAGTCATTATTACAGGGATCTGTACACACTTTCCATAGTTTCATAGTTTCATAGTATAGTACTAGGCTATCTGCCCTGCGGCATTTGTAAGCCTAGCCATAGTGATGTGGCTTTTGCCACCCCATGAAATGGTACAAAAAATGTACAAAATAAATTTAGAATACTGTGCCTCTGTCTAGTAGTGACACAATGAAGGTCCCCTTATACAATAGAATTAGTTTACTGTGCCCCTGTCTAGCAGTGACACAGATGTGACCCCTGGGGTAAACTTACCATCTCCCATCCACTCATCAAGATTTCTCTTGAAGAGAGTCAGTGTTCCAAAGCATGGGAAGCCTCTGGGTTATGAATCTATCCCTCCAGCATGTCCTATTCATACTTGTGCCGAGGTTTAAGTCTTTAGCTCTCGTGGTCCTGATGGACTTGGATTTTTTGAGGTGGAGCATGTCCATCAGATCCTGATTGGACATGGCCTTGTACGTCAGGCAGAGATCACCTCTGAGCAGGCGGTATGCTACTGAATAGAGCTGAAGTTTCTTTAGTCTGGCAGAATAAGACATATGTTGGAGACCCTTGATCCTCTTGGTGAGGTACTTTTGTGGTCTCTCCAGCTGTTGCAAATGCTGGGTGAGGTACATACCAAATGGGGCATTGTACTCAATCGTGGGTCTGATGAGGGAGGAATATAGGGGTACAATGACATCCTTGGATCTGGATGTGAATCCCTTCATGATGAGGTGTGCAAGGTAGAATGTTTTTCTAACCACTTTGGCAACGTGGGTATCAAATGAGAGGTCGCTGTCGACTTGGGTCCCTAGGTCTCCGATTACTTTTTCCGTACTCAGTGGGTTGCTGTCTATGTGATAATTTGTGGGTACTTTGTTTTTCCCAAAGGGGATGACTATACATTTTTTGGCATTTAGTTTAAGGCCGTGACTCCGGCACCAGTTGTCTGTTTCTGTGAGGCCTTTTTGTAGGATCTGTGTGTCTGCTGGTGTATCGACTATGGCGCCTAGTTTGCAGTCATCTGCGAACTTTGTCAGCCACAGCCCTCCCATATTTGCTTTAACATCTGAGAAATAAATGCCGAACAAGAGGGGTCCCAGGACAGATCCCTGTCGGACACCACTTGTGACTGGCTTTGAGTCTGACATTGCTCCAGCGATTTTAACTTTATGGGTTCTGTCCTTTAGCCAGTTTGCAACCCATCTAGTGACATAAGGGTTTACTTTTAAGCTGTTGAGCTTATCTATGATGCCTGAGTGGGGTATTGTGTCGAAGGCCTTAGCCAAGTCCAGGTATGCTGTATGGACTGCTTTGCCCTCGTCAATGGCTCTAGTGACTGTTTCGAAAAAGTCAACCAGGTTTAAAAGGCAGGATCTGCCCTTTACAAAGCCGAACTGGGTGGAGTCAAGTGACTGTAGGTCCCCTATGTCTCTGTTTATGAGTTCCATAATGATTCTTTCAATAGCTTTGCAGACCAGGCTGGTTAAGCTTATGGGGCAGTAGTTTCCAGGGTCTGTAGAAGCACCCCCCCTTGTGGAGTGGGACCACTGTTGCTGTACGCCAGTGTTCAGGTACATATCCCGAAGTAAGGCTAAGGTTAAATAGCATTTTTACGTGTGGGTTTAGCTCCTCTTGGAGTTCACGTAACACGCAACCCGGGATACCATCAGGTCCCATTGATGCTGTGTTTTTTGCTTTGTTTAGGGCGGTTCTTACTTGGACATCTGAGATGACAGGGATATTACATTCAGCTGGGATAAGTATTTCTTCTTTTGGGGGTGAAGGAGGGGAGAAATTTGCACTGAACCTGTCAGCCAGAATGTTGGCAATATCTGTGGGTTCAGTGTATTTTTTATTGTTGTGAACCAACTCTGAGGATATCTGAGGGTTTCCGCCCAGGTTTCTAACAAAGCTGAAGAAGGCTTTGTGGTTATCTTTAGTGTCCTTAGCGATTTTTCTCTCAAAGTTGGCCTTGGATGTTTTTATGAGAGAACGTAGTTTTCTGCTAATGTTGATCAGAGATGTCTTCCCTTCATGGGATTTTGCTCTGACGTGCAGTAGCTTCCTTCTTTTGTTATACAATTTGTTTATGGCTGAGGTCCACCAGACAGGATGCTTACCTTTGGTGGAGAGGGACTTGGATTTGTTTGGGATTGCATGATCCATGCATTCTTGGAGATGTCCATAGAAAGCATTTGTGAAGGATTCAGCATTGTGGGATGTGGTATCCACTGGCACAGTGGGCTTAAAGGATACCATCTCAGTCTTCAGAAGAGTGAAGTCTGCTTTTGAGAAGTTTTTCACTGTGGTCTTTTGTGCTGGGGGTGGAGGTGGGATATGTATATCCAGGGTGATTAGTTTGTGGTCAGATCTCACTAGTGAGGGGTATACTTCCGGTGTGGAGCATTTTGTCCCCATGTTTGTGATGATCAGGTCTAGTATATTATCTCCCCTAGTGGGAGAGGTGACCAATTGTTCCAGTGCATTTGAATTTATGAATTCCAGGAACCTTTGGGCTAGGGTATTAGGGCTAGAATAATGCACCCAATCTATGTTTGGGAAGTTGAAGTCTCCCAGTATGATGGTATTTTGTGATACATTCATATCCTCCAATGTCTTCAGGAAGGCTGAGTGGGGTTCTTGAGATTGGGAGGGTGGTCTGTAACATGCTACCAGTTGTATAGCAGTTTTGCCTATGGTTAGTTGCACCTGTATGGTCTCTGATGCTTCATGTGTTGCTACTAACCTGGAGGTGTGGGTGTCCTTGATGAATATGGACACTCCCCCTCCCTTTGTGGTTCGGCCCGGGTTTTGGGGCCGAAAAGCATGATACGAGGTATAGCCTGGTAGTGCTGGGGTGCTCTCAGGAGCCTTGAACCAGGTTTCAGTTACTGCACAGATGTCAATGTTCTCCATGCTGAGGAGTGCATCAAGTGCCTGCATCTTGAGATTTAGACTTCTGGCGTTGAGCAGCATTACCCTTAGTTTTTTTCCATTATTGTTTTCTAAGGAGGTGGGTTTGTCTTTTGAGCCTTGCCTAAAAATGGCACTATGGGGGTGGCAAGCCTTAGCCAATATCCGGAAGCCCAGTGGTGACAGGTGTAAGCCATCCCTTGCGAAGCAGCGTGGCTTGTCAAACATGTCATCCCAGGCAGACAGACATTGGATCCCCTTAGAATGACACCAGTACTTGAGCCAATTGTTAAAGCTGATCATCTTGTCTTTGTATTGTGGTATCATTCTTGGTGAGGGCAAGATGCTGCTCAGGGTCAGGGTCATACCAGCCTGGGCTACATAATCGGAGAGCTCCTCTATGTCTCTTTTCATGTAGTCGAGGGAGGTATGTCTCAGGTCATTCACTCCAGCATGGACAATGACGGAGTCATATTTGTACTTGCTTTGGAGTGACTTGAGTGCGTGTGTTATGTGGCGGATCCTAGCTCCCGATAGACAGCTCACCGTCACCTTCTCCTTGTTCAGCCTGGTCAGCGGGACATCAGTGTGTCTGACTATAGAGTCACCTATTACTAGTGTATCAGGCAAGGTGTTTGGCCTTAAGGGCTGTGATTGGTTGACACACTGATTTATTGAAGTATGTGTTGCATGTGTTTTGTTTTGAGGTGGTGGATTTTTGGATGTCTGCTTTGGGAGCCTCTGTTGTTTTGGTAAGTTTTTTATTAGAGCCTCCAGTATGTCTTTGTGTTTTTATGTGTTTGGTTTGCAGTTGTGGTAGGTCTATGTGGGACTGGGATTGTTGTGTGTGTGGTTGCCATCTCCTTCTGTCTGGTCATGCCATCCCTGAGTTGAGAGAGTTCCGCCTCCAGTTTGGCTATATAGTTGCATCTCTCACATGTATTTGTGTTTGTTGGGAGGAGGAGAGGGTTGTCTGTGTACATAAGACAATTGTAGCATTGTCTCAAGATACCCAGATTGACCAGCTGAACTGGAGACGATGCCAGTAATCTTCCACTCGACATGCTAGAACAGTATAAGGGAGTGCTGTACCTTTAAGGGAAGTGGATATTCACAGGGGTGGTAAGTGGATGTAGTGCTTTACTTAGTACGAGAGTGCTTACTTAGTAGAGAAGTATTGAGAACAAGTGCTAGGCTTATAATATAGTAAGTAGTCTGGTTATACTAAGAGTAGAGCTTTCTTAAGGGAAAATTTGAAGAGCAGACTTGGCGGAGCCAGAAAAAGTTTAACCTTGTTTAACCGGCGCTGCGCTATGCGCACAACCACGCAAAGCCGTGCAAACGCGGATTTTAAACAGTGAACTACAAAAGAGCTAGAAATGGTCCAAAACAACCAATTACTACAGCTTCTTGTGCTGAGGTCACTTCCTACAGGGACAGGTAGGCTGCTCAAGGCTCCCCACTCCCACTGGTGAGCAAAGAAACTTCCTTCTATCCAAGTAAGGTAATGAACAACACAGGAACTACACCACAGCCCAGAATACAGCAATGCCTGTAAACTGGTCTAAAGTATGTATTTTGCATTTTTCATTTGCAATACCCTTAAACTCACTATTAAATTCATGATTAAAGCAAACAAAATGCTACTCACTGGATATTCTAGTCTAATATCATTAGTCATTTCTACTTCTCTACTTACTCACCCATTAATTAGTACTCACTCTATTTTTATTAGCAGTTGTACATTTTTTTTAATTTTCTAACTAAAACTAGTTATCCATAAATTTCCATAACACTTCAAGTTCTACTGTATCAAAGGCTTTATCATCACCAACTTTTAATTTCACTTCTTGTCCTTCTTTCAGAATATCAGCTACTACTTCCTTTATAATCATTAAAAGTTCTTGACAACCAATACCTTTAACACCAAATACACTTTCTTCTATTATATTTTGTAGATTATTTTCCATTCTCTTCTGTATAACTTTCATAAATACATTATAATCATTATCATTTAATACTATCAGCCTCCAATTTTTTTATTTCTTTTATTCCCTTTATTTTCATAAGGATTTTAAGAGTCTGCTACAAATCTCTTTACACTTAAAGCCATCTTCCATCTGTTCATTCAAAATTTTTACAAAATAAACTTTTTGCCAATCCTTGAGTTTTTTATACATTTCATAACTAATTCCATCTGAAGCTGCTACTGAATTTATATTAACTTGCTTAATTATTTTATCAAATTCCTCTATAGTTATTTCTTTTTCAATTTTTTTTATTCATTAACTCTGTAAATTTAACTTGGCAATCTCTTCAAACTTCTCTACTTCCCTTCTTTTTATACATCTCTTCTAAATATTTCACCACTACTTCTATAATTTGCATTTTTTTCTTAATTTCACAAATTTTTCATTTGCCTTATTACACTATTCTTTCAACTACTTTTCCCTAAATATGCTGATGCATCTTTTTTCTATGTAGTAAATATCTTTGTTTAAATAATAAACTTTTGATTCTTTATGTTTCTCATGTATTTCTTTTTCTTAGAATTCTACTGTGTTACATTCTAAATTTTCTAAAACTATCACATACATCAACAAATTCCTCTTTCTTTTATCTGCCAACTTAAATAACTTAATACTTTTTCTTAAATATTATATACCACTCAGTCCATTTTTTATAAAATGGTACCATTGTTAAATGTTTACATAACTGTGTAGTTATATCCCTTCCATTTACTTTTATATTCCACTCTTTTTCATTTATTCTTTTTATTCCTTTTTACTATCTTAATATACTCTCTATTTTCTTCAATTTATATTCATATTGCTAGATCTGAAATCCTGCCCTTACTATTTCTTCTATTATTTTAATCCCTTCTGATATTATAAAATGTCAAATATCTGTTTTAAACAAATTTCTTTTATAGCTCCATCCTTTTCCTTTGCATAGATTTAACTTTCCACATTTCATTACTTCCTTCATCATCTGTGTATCTTTTCACTTTTTCTTTCTTCTTAACTTAAATCACAGTTAAAACCTCCAGTTATTTTTCTTCTTTTGTTATAAACCTTATACCGTCTAATATAATTATGTCCATATCACAACTTTTGCAAAATTCTATTATTCCTATTCTCCTAGTTATATTTATAAGAATATTCACATTTATTGATAATATTAAAGTATTCCTTCTTTTTTTATAATTTGTCAGATATTATTTTCCCTTTCTATCTTTTTACATTTATACTAAAACTTTTTTCTGTCTTTTAACTCTTTTACCTACAGAAGTTTTCTTTTTAACCAATGTCCTTCTGACTTTTCTTTTAGACATTGTCAATAATTCTGTCTTTGTCATTTCTTCTTTTTGTTTTATCTTAACCTTTTCATTTCTTATCTCTTTACTTTCTTCAATTTCATTTTCTTTTCCTATTTCTGTACAATCCATTGATATAGGTTTTTCCTTATATTTATAACATTCCCACTCACAACATTTTGCCCAATGTCTTACTTTTCCACAAATGTAGCACCTTCTTTTTTCACAATTATTCACAAAATGTCCACTTTTCCACTTAAATAACATGCTCTTACTTGCACCCAGTACTTTACAAAATCTCAGTTCCCTTCTACATTTATAACACTTGGTATATTTTCAAAACAACGTTGCTGTTCCATCCCCAGTCCATAAACCCCTATCACCATAAACTTTTACAATGTCCAGCACTTCTTTACAAATGTCTTTTTAAAGTCTCTCTTTCAATCTCAGTTCAATAATGTATATGTATCTTCTTTGTCTAAACACAGTTTTTATAATATACTCATTCCATGTATTTTCAATTTCTTTTTTTTTTTTCAAATTCACTAAAAGTCCTCCATACCTCAAACAGTCTCAAATATAATGTCACAAATCATCTGTTCATAAGAATAAATGCCCTTACCTCTTGAACTGTAATTCCCAGAGGTAAAAACACTGTTCCTTACCTTGTACTTGTTTAGTGGAATTTCAAACTTATTTTGCAACTTCACCACCAGTTTTCTTTTATTTAAATTTGCAGATTCATTTATCTTCTCTGTCAATGTACTGGTCACTGTTTCAGCATAAGTTTCTTCCTTTCCCTTTATCTCCTTCTGCAACATCCACTGCATTTTCCTTTACTTTCTCCATTCTCTCTCCCCACGATACATCACTGCTCTTCTTGAGTTCACTTTGATTCATCATTTCATGTTATATATCATCCTGCAACCCACCCAAGTGAAGGCTTGTAACAACAAACTCTGCAACTTCTTCTCTTGACCCTCTGAATAGGTTTTTCTGGAATAAAACTTTCAAATCAACTGATACACCATCTCCTGAGCTGGCGTTCACCTCTGCTCCCTCACGTCCAGTTTCCATGGTGCGTAATATCCTCCCAGCCACCACTGTGCTAGGACCAAGATATGTACTCATAACTGGTGTTACTCGTTGTGATTTCTGTAGCGAGTAGGGAGAGTTCCCCAGTGCCCAGACCAAATTTCACCTAGTAATTTACATACCACCTTGGATCTTCCCTGAAAAGAGGTTAGTAGTCTAAACACAACCAACAACAGATAAAATAAAAACTGTCATATTGCAGTTTGTGTGTGTACTGGGAATAAATTTATTAGGATGTTTCTTCTTTCCCACAGCTGTTTGACCAGCATGTTAATACATTTAGTAGAGGAGGTGCAAGGAAAAAGGCTCCTACATAGGAGTAAAGGGGGGATAACTTTGAGTACTTCATAAAAGTGTCTGTCAACAGTTTGTGATTAGGAACTTCACTTAAAAAGTTACTTTCAATCAGGCATTCATAGTGGCACTGTTGCCCCTTTCAGGCAAACCAAGGATAAAAATGTTAACACTAGAAATGCTGCAGAGGTAAGCCTTTATTATTAAGCTTAAACAAAACAATATGTTGCTTGATAACACGGATAAGGTGAGCTTCCCATACAATTATTTTGAAATGCTTCAAATGTTATATTCTGTAGCAGAATACAACAAATATAACTTAGATACAGACATGAAATAAAGATGCCCCTTGTTTGGCACAACTTATAATGTCAGGAAATGTTGAGCAAAAATTGTGAGACCAGGTGACAAGAACCCCACACACTTGCACATGCTGCAGAAAGTATTTTATTTTTTTTATTCTTTCTCAAAGCAAATTTATATAGTTCCCTGACAAAAAAGATGATATGTTTTTGGAAATATGCTAAATTATAAAGGCAAAGTAAAACTCAGTTACCGAATGTCCACTTATTTCTTTCTAGTTTCCAAAGAACTATATAACTGCAACTTGAGAAAAAGAAGGCATGAAAACATTGGGAAACTCTCAGTTTTTGAGCACTCACTCAGTAAGAGAAGATACTGTGAAGCAAATAAGGTGAAAACCACTTTCAGTGCTAACAGAGTTTACTCTTTACCACACTGTTTCACATCTGTTGAATTCTTATATTTAATAATGGGGAGGTCCCCAATATGAGGGAGAAGAAGGGTGGGTTCCCCTGCAGAAAATAGTTTAATATTCACTGCAAGTGGCTTCAACAAGTTGTATTGGTGGCTTTGACTCTAGCTGAATGTTCCTTTACAGATCACCATGATTCCAAAATATGGAAACATTACACTTTTCCATACTCCACCAACATAACTAAAAAATGTTTGCATAGCAAGATACTGCATGTGACACAATTAGTATCCTCCTTAAAACTAAGAAAGGAAATAAAATACTACAGTAACCTTCAACAATTTTATAGAAAGAAAAAAGAATGATTCCATGAAAGGTTAACCTTCCTCTGTTATGAGGAAACCTTGCAAATGATAAAGTACAGTTGTGTACACTTACCATAAATGTAGATGTTCCGAGTGCATTCGCTGTTGCAGTCATCACATTGGGATATCTGCTGGCAGGTAGCCCTCAGTCGGCCTGATTATCAAAGTCTTGGGTCCTGCATTGGTTGCTGTCTCATCTTCCATGACGTCAGGTAACCAGGGGTATAAAGCATGCAGCCAATGCCATTACATCAGTTTTTCTTGCCCCAGATGTCAGCTGCCCCCATAATGGGAAGCAATTATATACAAGATTACACCTCCAACAAAAAAGGAAATACACCAAAAAGCTTAAATCATAGTAAACAAGAATAGGTATAGTCAATAGAAGTCAGGGGGCTGGAGGGAGGGTAACCAGGACTGCAACAGTGAATACACTCGAACATCTACATTTATGTTAAGTGTGCACAACTGTACTATGTTCTTCGTGTTTCACTGCTACATTCATCACATTTGGGTAGATTCCCAAAGCTAAGGATGGGAGGAGGTAATTAGATAGCATTAGGACCAGCTATAAGGCCCTGCAAGACTGCAGTGGCAAAGCCAGCTCTGGATTTAGAAAAACTGTTAAGTGGTAATGCTTGGTGAAGGTATGTACAGAACTCCAGGTAGCAGCTTCTAGGATGTCCCTGGTAGGGACACCTCTGAGAAAGGCTGTAGAGGTAGATGCAGCCCTGGTTGAATGTGATCTTATCCCCTGTGGGGTAGGTTTTCCATGGTGCTTGTAGCAGAAATGAATGAATGGCCTATCCACTTAAAAATGGTTTGCTTTGAAATGGCCTTCCCCTCTGCCACTGCAGCAAATGCAACCAGCAGCTGTTCAGATTTCCTGAGAGGCGTAGTCCCGTCCAAGTAAAATCTAAGTTGTCTGTGCATATCCAAGGAGTGCAGTATTCATTTCCCTTTGTTCTGTGGATTAGAAAAAAAAGGCTGGCAAATGAATGGACTGATTAAGGGCCACACTGGATACCACCTTGGGCATAAAGGAGGGATTGGTCCTGAGGGACACTCTGCATGAAAGATGATGAAAGGCTCCACTGCCATGAGGGCCTGTAATTCAGACACCCTTCCTGCTGATGTGATGGCTAGAAGGAAGGCTGTTTTCCAAGAAAGGAATTTCAACTCTGCATTTGAAGCTGGCTCAAAGGGGGGTAAAGTGAGCTTTTCCAATTTATTTATTTATTTATTTATTTATTTTATTTTACATTTGTTAACCGGGCTAGTCCAACTGGATACATGTCCATTTTCAGTGGAGGCCCGGGGAGAAAAGCTCCTCTACAGTACTACTATAGTAAGACTAAAACAAAACTTTATCAGAATATATCAACATATACAAATAATATCTAATAACATCTACTTTAAACCTTCTGTTAGAATTAAGAACATTTGAGTACAAATATGAGGTACAGTAAGGAGACTCTCTATTACTTAGAAAAGTATACAATATGACAGTACAGATAAAGTACCTAGTTAGTCTAATACATCTTTAAAAGAAGATGGAAAGTAGAGATTTAGTTCCTTTATTAGAAGTGAGGTAATAGAAATAGCTTTGTAGAGAGTTATGTAGAGAGTTAGTTATACGAGATAAAGAGAGTGGAAAAAATCTCATAGCAGGGAGGTATGAAAGGTTAGTCTGGGTTATTGCAAGAGCAAAGCCAGTGGTTGGAAAAGAAATGTTTAAGTTTAGTTTTAAATAGTGGGATTGATGTTTGAGTGGTGAGGTCTTGAGGTAGTTGATTCCATAGTTTCCCAACTGAGTTTGAGAATGTGGAGTCACCTGCTGAGTTCTTAGAAAGAGAAGTATGCATCAATATTTTGTTGGAGGAGCAGGTTCTTCAGATTGCTATAGGGTTTTATGAGGCTGGAGAGCATTGGGGTATTGTCTGGGTGGTAAAGAGCTTTATGGGCAATTGTAAGTTGGTTAAAATGTATAAGGTTAGGTAATTCTAGCCACCCTAGTTTTTTAAGGTTAGAACAATGGTGAGTCCTATATGGAGATGCTGTAGCAAATCTGGCAATATTATTATAAGACATAGTTAGTTTGGTAAGATTATATTTAGAAAGGTTTGTATAGATTGGGAGGCATATAAAAGGAAGAGATTAAGTGGGTTCTAGCTATAGTGGCTCTGGCTTCAGGAGTAAGGAAAGATTTAATTCTATACAGAGAGCCTAGTTTTCTGTTAGTTGATTTTATTGTAGAGTCAATGTGTGTGTCAAATTTGAGTTGGTTGTCAATTGTAATGCCTAGTAGTTTGGTGTTATTGTCTGGGGAGATAAGGATGCCATTGTTGGCTGTGAGAGAGAAATTAATGGAGGGCGACAAGATGGTGGGTGTAAAAATCAGGAGTTTGGTTTTCTTTGGGTTAAGGAGGAGACAGTGGTTGGAGAACCATTGCTCTATGGTAGTGAAGGTATTTTGTGTAAGGGAATAAAGTTCTGACTGTGTTGGGGCTGAGCAGATAATGGTAGTATCATCAGCATATTGAATGCAAGTTGATAGCGAGTGCAGGTAAAGATCATTTATAAAGATGGAAAATAGTAGAGGGCCTAAGATAGAGCCCTGAGGAACTCCTATAGAGGTGGGAAGGAGATCAGAGAGATGGTTATGCCAGAGTACTGCCTGTTTGCGTTATTCAGATAGGATGTGAACCAATTTAAGGCTATATTGTCAAAGAGAGGGACTTTAGACGATGGAGGAGAAGTTTGTGGTTGACCATGTCAAAGGCTTTGGATAGGTCAACGAAGAAGGCTGAAGAGGGTATGTTATTATTGCGTTATTATTTATTGAGTCGATAAAGGAAAGTAAGGCTGTAGTAGTGCTATGGAAAGGGCGAAAACCATGTTGGCACTTAGCTAGGAGGTTATTATTTAGCAGGTGATTTAGTACCTGTTTGTGGATGCATTTCTCCATTATTTTTGCAAGTGGTGATAATAATGCTATTGGACGAAAGTTAGAATACTCAGTAGAGTCACCACCTTTGAATAGTGGGATAATATAAGAGATTTTCCATAATGATGGAATTGTGCTTTCATTTATGGTCCTGTTAATCAATATGGAGATGGGGTAAGCTATGGCTTTTGCTCCAATTTTAAGGAATTCTGCTGGTAACTTGTCGGCTGAGGGAGTTGTAGGTTTTAATTTTTGAAGTAAGGATGATATATATGTGGTGGGTATGGGTTTGAGGTGGAATGGGGGGGGAGTGGGACCTTGGTTTAGCAGTTTGGAGGTATCAGGGCTTTGTTGGTTAGCTAGCTTTAGAATGGCAGAGGTAAAGAAAGTATTAAAGGCATTAGCTGTTTGTAATGGGCAGTCGGGTTTGAATCAATAGGATTTGGTGTGGCAACTTTTCCTGGTGATAGCAGTGTATTTATGGCGGTCCAGAATTTATGTGGTTGGTGTAGGGATGTTTGTTGTATCTGAGTAAAAAGTTCTTTTGTCTTGTAGAATGGCTTTTGTTAAATTTCTTTGTTCTCTGAAAATAAGGCGATCAGTTGTATTTTTAGAGGTACCATTTTATCCAGGCTTTGTTTCTAGTAAGGATTAGGTTCCTGGTGGCATTAGAAAGCCATTGGGCTGTTTTAGATTTAATTCTTATAGAACGCATTGGAGCATGATGTTCTAGGATTGTCAGAAAAGTATGATTGAAGTAGTTAACCGCTTCATCTATAGGGAGAGATTTAAGAGATGACCAATTAACTTGCATAAGTTCATTTTGAAACAGAATGGGATCTAGGAATTTTTTGCTACGGGATGTTATGACTTGTGCAGGGATGGTTAAACTTGTTTTATGCCTGATGATATATGTTAGAGAGTGGTCGCTGAAGTCATCTGGGAGAGTCCCTGTTGTATACTTTAGCTGGGGACTGTTTATAAGTATCCAGTCAAGTATACTTTCTTTGTTATTTTGTTTGTTTGTTCTTGTTGGGGAGTTAATGGTTTGAGTAAAGCCATGAAGGTTAATAAGAGTGGGTGGATTGGTGTATTGACATAAATTCCAGTCAATATTAAAATCTCCTAAAAGAATAGTTTCTTGAGGGAGATTTAGTGAAAGCCAATTTAATAGGTCTTCTAAAATAGTGGGATTTTTTCCTGGGGGAAGATAGGTGCAGATAATGTTAACTGTTTTGTGAGGGTTGAGCTGAAGTTTGGAAAGAATTATTTCTACATTATTATCCGATGGAAGAGTATGATTTTCTTTGCTTATTTGCAGTCCGGTTTTATACAGAATTGCTACCCCACCACCTTTTTTGTTTAAGCGGTCTTGCCTGAGTATGTTATAGCCAGGGGGGGTGATTTCATTATCTTTAATTGTAGGTTTGAGCCAAGTTTCGGTTAGGCAGAGTATATCAAATTGTTGGACATCTAGGAGGGCATGGATATGTGGTATTTTGTTACAGATGCTACGTATATTTAATTGAGCAATTGAGAGTGATTTAGGGGGTTTGGTAGATGGTGTTGGTCTTGTAAATAGTTGGTGGCTTTTAGAGAATGGTAGGGGTGAGTTAGGGCCAGGGTTGGGGTGGATATCACCATGTATTAATGAGCAGATTAATATAGATGGTGTTGGTCTTGTAAATAGTTGGTGGCTTTTAGAGAATGGTAGGGGTGAGTTAGGGCCAGGGTTGGGGTGGATATCACCATGTATTAATGAGCAGATTAATATAGGGTTGTAAGATTGAGAAATTTTGTGGTAGTAGTAAAAATGTTTTTTAAGGCTATGAGTAGGATATTTGATGTGAGAAAGTCGGTGATATTTAGCTTGGAGGTAGGAAGTTTTGTGGATGGTGTTGAGATAGGTAATTGTTAGAGCTAGGGGGGATATCTGGGTTACTTTGTGTGGAATTGTTAGAGTATAAGGAAGGGCTTGTTCATAAGAGGTGGAGAAATAAGTAGAGATGATGATGGTTAGGAAGGATATAAGTAGCAAAGGTTGGCATTGGTTAGACATGTTTAGAGAATGTATAACTGAAATAGAGTGGGAAGATAGTGTGAAGAGTGGGAAGGAGAGAAGATAAGTGTAGAAGGGAGGGGCTGGTTTTAGAAGGTAGGGTAGGCAGGTAGGTGAAGTGGTGAGCGGCTAGGTCTAGAAGGTGGGGATAGATTAAGAGGGGTGTGTCTATGAGGGTATAAAGGTAGAGGTGCTAGGGCGGTGGGATTTGGGGGCAGGAGGGGAGCGGAGATAAGAGGGCTTAACGGAGCGGGTAGAAACAACTGAAGGAGAGATAGGAAAGTAGACAATCAGTAAAGGAAGGTGAGTATGGAAGATAGTTGTGAGATTGAAGGAATACAGACTAGATACACTAGAGAAAGACAATAGATTGGAGGAAGGCAGTATAAGAGTATAAGCAGAGAGTATAGAATGGAGAAGGAGCAGGTCCAAGTATAGAAGTAACAAAAGGCAAGTATGGGGATAAGAACAGAACAATATGAAGGGAGATAGGCAGTAGGTCAGGTAGGATAAGGCAGGTGGTGATTGTGGAAATAGTAAAGGAGAAGCAGAGGTAGAGAAACAAAGCTAAGAAAAAGCAGAAGAGGAGAGTGCCACCTAGCAGATAGCACAGGTGCAGTAGAGGGAGAGTGGGGAAACTACTGAAAGTAAATAGAGAAAGTACAAAGGACTGAGAACAGTGAGCAGGGAAAAGGTGTTGGGGCAAAGGGGTAGTGGAGAGACTAAGAAAGTAAGCTACTGGCTGCTAGCAACATAGGCTCAGGCAAACTAAAGACCTTGGTCGGAGTATCAGACAGGAAGCCTTTCACAGCAAAGGGACAATGCCCATAACCTACTTTATTTTTCTTGATAGAGGGTACAAGGTAAGACCAGCTCTTTCAGTCACAGGAGGAAAGGATAGGTTCTTGACACACCAAAAGGAAATTTGGCGGGGGCAGGAGTCTGTAGAGTAGAGCTGGGTCCTTGGGGTGAAAGGGAGGCAAGAGAAAGGAGGGAGAAAAAAAAGAGATAAGGGTTAGCACAGTTGTTAACTTAGAGAATATTATAAAGTCAACATTAACATTCGATGGAAGGTGGAATATTATCCAAACTAAATTCCCTTTACAGTAAAGTCAGGCTAGTTATTTCAATGGCTTTATAATGAACAAAATAGCACTGTCCTTAAAAAAGTAAAACAGGTGGAATATTATCCAAACTAAATTCCCTTTACAGTAAAGTCAGGCTAGTTATTTCAATGGCTTTATAATGAACAAAATAGCACTGTCCTTAAAAAAGTAAAACATACAAGCAGTGACACTTATAGAAGTTATATCTATTAGGTAAACAGGACGCTATATAGGCAGAGACAAAAGCAAAAGTTATTAAAGTGTCTTTAAACCATAGAAAACACTCTAACTACTATATGAGTTTAAGCAACGAAAAGAGCACACAGTTAAAATACAAATTACGTCAGTGCATTCTAAATAGGATTGCATAAAACAGCGCAAGCATGGTATAATAATATTGCAGGAAGTAAGGACTTCTATTTCGATTAAGGGTAATACAAATACAAATAAGGCAGGTAAAACGGCAATTACACAATGCCAGCCTAGAGATATGGGGCGCTTCTGCTGCAGTGTTTAGTTCAGGCAGATAGATTCAAAAAGTGGACAATTCAAAGGAGGCAGGAACAGCAGTAATTTAAAACTACCAGCCTCGGAATATCAGGCGCTTCGGCTGCAGAGTTTAATTAAAGCAACTAGATTACAAATAATGTACAGCAGCAAGGGTCTCAGCTAAGTTAATCAAGTCGCTGCTGGATGGGAAGGTTTAGGTAAATAAAAACAATAAAAGAACGCCAAGAAGACTATTGCTGTGTTTAGGCGCGTAAGGGTAGTAGGCAGTTCAAGGATTGATAGGGAGACTTGGTTAAAGGAGGCATTTAGGAGAGGTTAACATCATAAAGAGAAAATAAGTTTATCGATAAGTAAGCACTTACATAGAACAAAAGTTTATCGCTAAGTAAGCATTTACAAAGAAACCCATGCATGTGCGAGGTCTAGGTTAGTACACAAGTTTGCTATAAGAGACGCCAGCTGAGTACGTGTACAAGCTCCACGTGGGTGGCGCAGTAACATATAACCAAAGGGCAACAGTACCTATAACTAGGCTCAAGTAAGGGAAAAAAAATAATACAGGTCACAAGAAAAGAAGGCACTACATTAAACAAATAGAACACAGCTAGTTCACAGATAAAGGCGCTAAACAGCAGAGGTGCCCGAAAAACAGACGACGGACTTAACAGTTATAATGCTACACTTAATTTGGGCAGACCCTTTTTGAGAAGAAAAAAAATAGTCAGCAGGTTAACAACAACATTCAATAAGCCCAAGTATAAGATAAGCAGCACGTAGATATCATAACACGCAGAACCATTGCAGTTTTTGTAATAACCTCACTGTGGTGAGGAATAATTTCAGTTTGCAGAACTAGCATTTAAAGCGTGGAGTAAGTAAGTAATTGCATGTACTCCACTAGAAATACAGTCGCATAATCCATGTATTCAAGGCAACAGCAAACATCCACAAAATACAAACTAAAGACTCCACTGAGTGCACCTACCAAAGTTAGTAAGCCGGGGCAAGAGCGGACAGCAGCCAGGGGCTTGCAAGGGAAGGAGGCAGTTAAAGGAGTGGCGAAATTTCAAGGTGGGGTATAAATAAACTCCCAGAGGAAGAGGGGTGGGACAGAAGGAGAGACGGAGAGTCACAGGAGAGGGTGGGCGGGGCTAGTGGAAGGGAAAAGAAGGGATTATTTAGGAGAGTTAAAAGTTGTAGTCAGGAAGACAAAGGTGGATATAAATAACACAGGTGGGAGAGATGAAAAAACGGAAATAGAACAGTAGAAGCGTAACAAAGGTAAAGAGATAGACAAACAACTGAAGGAGAGATAGGAAAGTAGACAATCAGTAAAGGAAGGTGAGTATGGAAGATAGTTGTGAGATTGAAGGAATACAGACTAGATACACTAGAGAAAGACAATAGATTGGAGGAAGGCAGTATAAGAGTATAAGCAGAGAGTATAGAATGGAGAAGGAGCAGGTCCAAGTATAGAAGTAACAAAAAGGCAAGTATGGGGATAAGAACAGAACAATATGAAGGGAGATAGGCAGTAGGTCAGGTAGGATAAGGCAGATGGTAAGTGTGGAAATAGTAAAGGAGAAGCAGAGGTAGAGAAACAAAGCTAAGAAAAAGCAGAAGAGGAGAGTGCCACCTAGCAGATAGCACAGGTGCAGTAGAGGGAGAGTGGGGAAACTACTGAAATTAAATAGAGAAAGTGCAAAGGACTAAGAACAGTGAGCAGGGAAAAGGTGATGGGGCAAAGGGGTAGTGGAGAGACTAAGAAAGTAAGCTACTGGCTGCTAGCAACATAGGCTCAGGCAAACTAAAGACCTTGGTCGGAGTATCAGACAGGAAGCCTTTCACAGCAAAGGGACAATGCCCATAACCTACTTTATTTTTCTTGATAGAGGGTACAAGGTAAGACCAGCTCTTTCAGTCACAGGAGGAAAGGATAGGTTCTTGACACACCAAAAGGAATTTGGCGGGGGCAGGAGTCTGTAGAGTAGAGCTGGGTCTTTATTTTTCTTGATAGAGGGTACAAGGTAAGACCAGCTCTTTCAGTCACAGGAGGAAAGGATAGGTTCTTGACACACCAAAAGGAATTTGGCGGGGGCAGGAGTCTGTAGAGTAGAGCTGGGTCTTTATTTTTCTTGATAGAGGGTACAAGGTAAGACCAGCTCTTTCAGTCACAGGAGGAAAGGATAGGTTCTTGACACACCAAAAGGAATTTGGCGGGGCAGGAGTCTGTAGAGTAGAGCTGGCTTTATTTTTCTTGATAGAGGGTACAAGGTAAGACCAGCTCTTTCAGTCACAGGAGGAAAGGATAGGTTCTTGACACACCAAAAGGAATTTATGGGCAGGAGTCTGTAGAGTAGAGCTGGGTCTTTATTTTTCTTGATAGAGGGTACAAGGTAAGACCAGCTCTTTCAGTCACAGGAGGAAAGGATAGGTTCTTGACACACCAAAAGGAATTTGGCGGGGCAGGAGTCTGTAGAGTAGAGCTGGTCTTTATTTTTCTTGATAGAGGGTACAAGGTAAGACCAGCTCTTTCAGTCACAGGAGGAAAGGATAGGTTCTTGACACACCAAAAGGAATTTGGCGGGGGCAGGAGTCTGTAGAGTAGAGCTGGGTCTTTATTTTTCTTGATAGAGGGTACAAGGTAAGACCAGCTCTTTCAGTCACAGGAGGAAAGGATAGGTTCTTGACACACCAAAAGGAATTTAGGGCAGGAGTCTGTAGAGTAGAGCTGGGTCTTTATTTTTCTTGATAGAGGGTACAAGGTAAGACCAGCTCTTTCAGTCACAGGAGGAAAGGATAGGTTCTTGACACACCAAAAGGAATTTGGCGGGGGCAGGAGTCTGTAGAGTAGAGCTGGGTCCAAAGTTAGTAAGCCGGGGCAAGAGCGGACAGCAGCCAGGGGCTTGCAAGGGAAGGAGGCAGTTAAAATACAAAGTTAAGGTCCCAGGCTGGAGTAGGGGCTCTCCTGGGTGGTCTTAAGTTTTTGGCCCCTCTGAGGAATTGCTTCAGCAATGGGTGAGAGAAGACGGGTGGCACTGTATTATAATGTGCTGAAATGGCTGAGGTATGAATTTTGATGGAAGAAAAGGAAAGGCCCTTGTGAAGCATTTCAGTTAAGTATTGCAGAATATGAGGTAAAGTGGGCACTGCTGTGCCCATCCCCTGAGTTTGGCTCCAGGAACAGAATCTTTTTCCTTTTTCAGCATAGGATTTTCTAGTACTAGGCCTCCTTGCCTGCAGAATGACATCCATCACTTGCTTACTGAGGGATGGTAATGGAGATATCAGGTAATTAGCCAGGTTGCAAGGTTCAGGGTTTGAAGCTGTGGGTGCAGAATCTGGCCCTCCTGCTGGGACAGCAGGGCAGGGGTCTGAGGCAGGTGCCAGCAGTGACACACTGCACAAGAAAGGGTACCAGTGTTGGCGTGGCCAGTCTGGTGCAATCAGTATTGTCCTTGGTTTGTCCTGTTTGATCTTTAGTAGCACTTTGGAGAGGAGAGGCAGAGGGGGAAAGGTATAAACTGATAGGTTTTTCCAGGTGAAGGACAGGGCATCCACTTTCCAAGCTTGTTTGTGGGAAGTCCTTGTGCAGAATTTGTCCAACTGGTAGTTCTGAGGGGAGGCAAACAGATATATCTCTGGGCTCCCCCATTTGTTTCTCAACATGTTGAATATCTTTGGTTCCAGTTTCCACTCTTGTGGGTCCATGAGATTTCTGCTTAGGTCGTCTGCCAGTGTATTTAGCTTTCCTGGTAGGAATTGAGCCTGTAGGTGCACTTGGTAGCTCAAGGCTATGTTTCACAGAGCCATGGCTAGTCTGCAGAGAGGGTATGAGTGGGTTCCCCCCTGCTTATTTATGTACCACATAACAGTGGTGTTGTCCGTCTTTACCAATAATTGTCCTGGAAGAATGTGGCCCTTCAAGGCTGTCAGAGCATTCTGTACAGCTAACATTTCTTTTTGATTAATATGCAGGTGCATTTGACTTGGGTTCCATTTGCCCTGAATGCACTGCCCTGCCAAGTGAGCCCCCCATGCATAGTCTGATGCGTCTGTTGTTAGGGTTTGTGCGGCAGGGGTTAGAGTGAATGGCAGTCCCTTGTTTTGGTGGCAGGCCTCTGCCCACTAAAGGAACTCTATCTTTAGACAAGGTATGATAGGAATCATTGATTCTAGATCCTGAGAATGTTGACACCATAGGCTTTTTAGATACCATTGTAGTTTCCTCATATGCAGTCTTGCATATGGAATTAGTAGAATGCAAGAGGCCATGAACCCCAGGGCTTGCAGTATTCTCCTTGCAGATAGCTGGGTCTTTGTGGCCAGTAGTTTGAAGTAGGCTGTCAAATGAACTTGTTTCTCTGGCGTGAGGTAGGCCATCTGGGAAGTTGCATTAAAGCTTGCTCCCAGGAATACAATTTGTTATCAGGGTACAAGATGTGATTTCTTTTTGTTTATGGTGTACCCCAGAGAAGTTAGCAATTTCTTTACAAATTCCAGATGATTTAATAGTATGTCCTGGCTTTCTGCCTGAATTAGACAATCGTCCATGTATGGGTATATTTGAATATTTCTTTGCCTGCAAAATGTAATGACTGGAGCTAGGCACTTTGGCTTGTCTACTGTGCCCAGGGTATTCACAAAGGGCAGTACAGAGAAATGATAGTGCATATAGCCTGCTCTGAAACATAGGTATCTTCTGCAAGATTTCCTTATTGGGATGGGCAGGTAGGCTTCCTTTAAATCCAGTGTTGCCAACCAGGCATTTTTGCCTAGCATGGGAAGCCGCTGATGAAGAGTAAGAATCTTGAATTTTGGGATTACCAAAAATGTGTTTAGGATAGACAGTTCCAGGATAGGACGCCAGGAATTGTCTTTTCTGGGTACCAGGAAAAGTCTTGAGAAAAAACTTGTCCCCATTTTTCTTCTGGGACAGGCTGAATAGCCCTGATGCTTAAAAGAGAGAGAACTTGCTTTCGAGCCTCTGCCCACTGATTTAGGGGTAGGTCTGGCCAACCATTTGGGGTTGGGTAAGGAGTGGGAGTGGAATCTGTATCCTTGGGAAACTATATTTAAAACCCACTTGTCCTAGGTAATGAGTTCCCAATTTTTTGCATGCAGGGCGATCTTTCCCCCTAAAGGAACAGTCAGTTGAGCAGGACTTGGAAGGTTTAAAGTTAAGTCATTGAGACAGTTTACCATAGGAGGGGAGTCTTACTACTCCCTGCCTTGGAAGTGGGAGCCCCCCACTGCTTAGGCCTTTGAGTACCTTGGGACTGAAGCTTGTGTGTTCTGCTGGTTCTGGGTTTGGACTGAGAAGGCCTGGAAGAGGCAGGAAAGGACCAATTCTTAGAGGGCTAATGCCTACTAAATCTGGGAGGCTGTACTTGCAGGAAATCTTTAACAGTTTGCATAGATTTAGCTTTTTCCACCATCTTTTTAAGTGCTTCTTCTGCTTTGCTGCCAAACAGGCGGTCTTGGTTTAAGGGAGCATCCAGTAATTTAGCTGTAACATGATCTGGCAAAGACTGCTCCTTAAGCCAAGCGTGCCGTATCAGTACAGAGCCAGTGACAGCAGCCCTGCAAGATGCCTCTAATGAATCAAAACCACATTGCAAAGTATGTTTTCCAGCTTGTTCAGCAGAATGCATTAAATCCTATAATTCTTTATTTTCAGCACAGTCAGGAATCAACATCATTTTCTGTTTAAGCAATCCAATAATATGCTGCTAATACTTTAACATATGAAAAATCTCTATCAGAAGGGGTAGGGGTTTTTGGCAGTAGTAGTAGCCTTAATGCCCTTGGGTCCCTGTGAAATGGTCTCAGGATCCGCTGTAAGATTTTTAAAAAGGAACTTGTGAGAGTCAGGTACCCTAGGAGCAGGAGGTAAAGTGTCAGGGGCCAAGCTAGGATTCTGAGAAGGCATCATCTACAATGTCCAGTACAGGAGGGAAAGCTAAAGGCCTGTGTTGAGGCAGGAGTAAGAATTCCCTAAGCCTCTTTTTAGAGTCAGAGTAATCCTGGCTTTCCCAGCAGAAATGCTCCCTAAGAGTATGCAAGGTTTCACCAAAAGAGAAATCCTCTGGAGGGGAAGCAGAGGGAATGGAATCCTCTGCATCAGAATCCTCACAGGTAGATAAGGGCAAATCCTGGTCATCAGAGAAAACAGAAATTTCAGAATCCTGATCAGAAGAATCAGAAGGAAAATCAGTTCTAGGTCTCTTAGAGGGAGAAGGGTGGCTTCCCCTGATTAGAGTAATAAGGTCTTCAGCCATTCTTATCACTTGTTTTTTAGGCATAGGGGCCTGACCATGCGGTCTGGGAGTCAGTTTTCTGGGCATGGATTGAGTTTTAGGCCTGGAAGAAGAAGATGGCGTTGGTTTAATATGCAAGTCAGCAAGCCTGAATACACCCTCAGAAGCCGGTGCCCGCACAGGGGCTCCGGACCCATCCAAGGTAGAGATATCCGCAATTTCCACAGTTGAAGAAGCATCTCGCGGCATACCGGACTCCGAATGGGTCTCAGTAGAGGCCTGCGAATCCAGTAATGGGTATCAGGGGCTGCGAAAGCGCCTCACTGAGTAAAGGCGAATTGGTGACTTAGGAGAAGTGTCATCGGCAGCTTTGGAACTGTGCAGTCTCTGTCTTTACCTTTGCGTTTTTTCAGAATGTCGACAGTCAGGTGGCTTACTGAAGCCATTTCTGGATAATTGAACCAAGTACCAAAGTATTTAGACGTGAAAATGAACCGACGACGAACAGTACTAGGTTTGAATAAGGTACAAAACTGACAGTGAGGTACATTGTGGTCAGGGCCTAGGCAAGGAATGCAGTTGTTGTTGTGTCTTTCGGCTTTTCCCGGTTAGGGGTCGCCACAGCGGAACTCCGGTCCGCTAATGATTGGCAGTAGATTTTTACGTGCTGGCTTGCTGGGCCTAACGCACAACCTTCAATGAAGGAACGCCCATTCACACATGTCGCCACACAGAAGACGCTCTGAGAATCGAACGGGCAACGTCTAACTGTGAGGCGACAACGCTACCGCAGCACCATCACCATGCAGTACGAATGAAATTCTTTAGGAGGTATTTGCTTTCCACAAGAAATACGATTGTTAACTTTTACTGACATCAGTTTAGAGCAAGAAAAAGGATCCCCAATGGGGTACTTAGCTTAGTTGAAGACTTTGGATCTGAAACTCGAAAACGAAAATTTCAGGAGTCAGCCGACCGGCACTTGCGAACTGCTTCTGCTTCAGGCACCGCGTGGCAAGAAAGACTGATGTAATGGCGTCGGCTGCAGGCTTTATACCCCTGACTACCTGACGTCATGGAAGATGAGACAGCAACTGACGCAGGACCCAAGACTTTGATAATAGGACAGACTGAGGGCTACCTGCAAGCAGATAACCCAAATGTGATGACTGCAACAGTGAAACATGAAGAACATCCTAAATTACTTTTTTGGTTGTCTTACAAATAGTATTTAGGTTTATGTTCTGCAGTTCCTGGATTAGCTACTGGAATAATATAGTCTAGACACTGTCTGGATCCAGCATAGACATCCTTTATTACATTTTAGTGCCAATGGAGCTTGCCCTTTCTCCCACTGTGTGTGACTGTGCAGCTGGTTTCTATATAAATATAGAGGATGTAGTGTATGCCCCCCCTGGGGTGTTTATTATGCCTTAACACACATACTGTACTTTTTTTATAAATATAACAGCTACAGGCTTGATGCTAAATTACCACCAAACCCGAATACATGGATGACTTAAATTACTCAGCATTAAACTGGCTTACCAACACTACAACAGGGAAGCATGCTTAGCACTTCATTGATTTTATAAATGAACATCCCGATCAGAAGACAGAATATCCTGGATATTACCCTTACTGATATCCCCTCAGCTTGTACAACTCCAAGGACATTATCTTCCTTTGTAACATTGCTGATTTTCTCACACAAAGCTGGCAGTAATTCACAAAGAATACTTCTCTCTTCACGGGGATTTTTTTTTTTTCAAAAGCAAACTTCCTGCGGCTTCTTAGTGACTTAAGCAAAACCTACCATAATCCTCACCAGACCAACTTTACAGCTAAAGCTGATGCTTTTACCTTGATAGTCCTGTTGTCAGGTCAATAGCTGTACAGCTAAATCTATCCCTATACGTTCCAAATACTCAAGTTGGTGGCCTTCCATGAAATGACAGGCTAAAAGCTCCTTGACCTATTACGTCATTGTAGAATGATGGCTCTCCAAACACCTGAATGAAAGTCCTTAATCTTTAACAACATATTAACATGGCACACTGACATGACTGTTTGTTATCCCAGCTCACCCACAACCTCTGATATAATCCAAGCGAATATATAAAGCAAAGTAGTACTATTCAAGTTTAACCCTCATAACTGGATAAGCATTCATAAATCCTCTCCAGGTCAATCTTTTGTGCCCCTCTTTGAAATAGGAGATGCACAGTACTCTGGCTAGACTAAATTGTCGTAAGACCGATTGCATAGTACTTAACCATAAACCTAGTTTCACTAACAGAAGTACAAAAGATAAAGACCTATAATTTAAATCAACTTGTTTGGGATGTCCTAACACACGTACTGTACTCTGATAACAATATCTAAAATTTATTGTTTCTTCAATGGAAAGAAACAGCAGACACTGCCCTTCCTACATAGAAAAGGCAAACTACTAGACTGGCAAGCCTAGGCCTTAACACTTGCTCAGAAAGACACACATCACACAAATCACACAATTTAGCAAACAAATGTGTGCTTATTACTTTAGGAAACAGTTTTTCTTCTTTTAATATGTGCACAGTTAGCTTCGGCTCCCAGCTAGTTGTCCCCAAATGGTAAGCTTTTATAGCAATCAGCAAAAGTATTTAGACTATCCAATGTACCGTAAACACATATCTAGATTCAGAACTGAAGTTTATGAAAAACTAGCAAGTATACTTCACTGTCACTTAAAGACTGTTAAAAGACAGGAAGAGGTGGAAGCTCCAAACATCACCCCTCTTTTAAAGCTGACTTCTGGTTGCCAGCAAGCTCACCACTACATATTCACATCTTAGTCCTTCATTATTCAAGCAAAGACTCATGTTGCCAGAGATGAGATTTACCAGTCAGGAAAGTACTAAGTATAACATATTTTGGAGGAGTACTTGAAATTAACCAGACTTGGTTACGTTTTAACTAAGGAATCATTTTTTTTTGGTACTATTCTCTCTTAGTACCAAGGCAACAGGTCATGTGACAAACTGTCCTGTGTCGCAGTTTTAGCTAAAACAGAACATCATTAAGAAAACAGTAAATTCTTCCTCCAAAAAGGTACTTTATGGGTAAATAGTGTAATTGCTACTCATAACACACACACACACACGATAACAACCAAGTCATTCACCTTGAACAACACAAGAAAAGTTTGTTAAATGCTTCATTTGCAGTGAGGGCTCTGAGCCAACATTGGTCAAGAAGAATCTCTGGTGGTTTCTAAACATCAAAATAATATAATTCCTCTTTAAAGTACATCATTACTTTTTCCCCTCCATCAAATCCAGAGCCAGAAGGGTAGATGATATACTCTCATGTCCCCTTACGTTACTAACTCAAATATAGAAATTCATATTATCACTGACAGAGATCAAAAATGAGATACCTCGATTGTGATTTATTTTTGTTTGATGAAACCTATCAGGAATGAGCCATAAAACAATCAATTTACTCAAAGAATTAATCTGACTTGCAACAGTCACTAACAACTTCACTATCTATCATTTCTACCCCCCTCAGTCTACTTTTCCCAATTTAGCAATAAGTATTTATCTTGAAAACAGAATTAAAACACTGCAAATTAACTGCTGGATAAAACAGCAGCAACACAATATGGGGCCTCGCACTGATTACACATAGTAAGCCCTAGGAAAGAAGCATGGAGACCAATATGTGGCCTTTTACTGGACACTACTTGAAATCTGATACCTCAGTGAGGAAGGTGACTTGACCTGGAAGCTAGTCATCAGTGAGTGGAACAGCTTCAACAATGCCTACATTTGGAGCATGGAGACAAATTTCATAATTGCACACTGCACATCTTACCTGTCCCTGATTTCACAGGGCATACCAGATTTTGCCTCATATTTTTGCCCTGTTTTTCACTTTTTTTTGGATTTACTGGTAAATCACTCAGGATTAAAATCAGTCAATAATATCAAAGCAGCTGAAATGTTACACCTATTTACTCCAAATTTAACCTTTCTCCTACCCACAACATGCTTGAGATAACATCCACCACAGTAACATGACAGAAGTAAATTTGACTGTGAACACTGAGGCTAAATAGCTTGAATAATGTGTTCATGTAGTTTTGTGTAAGCTATCATACTGATCAAAATGGGCAGGGTGTTGGCTTGAGTGTAATTGTGAGCATCATTTTAATTTTACTAAGATTTTTTTCTAACATAGTGGTTTGTTTGCATACAAATGGAACAAGAACACTGTGGTAGGAAACTTGGAGCTACTTATAATGTTTGTTTGTGTCTTTTGGCCTTTCCCGGTTAGGGGTCGCCAAAGGGGAACTCCGGTCCGCTAATGATTGGCAGTAGAGTTTTACATGCTGGCTTGCCAGGCCCAACACACAACCTTCAACGAAGGAAGGCCCGTTCACGCATGTTGCCACACAGAAAACGCTCTAGCTGAGAATCGAACGGGCAACGTCTAACTGTGAGGCGACAACGCTACCGCAACACCACCACTAAATAAGTTGGGGAAATGCAGGATTCACAGCCCCCTGCACAGAAAGTAAGAGTCTCTGCTCCCCAGAAGAAATAATGATACCAAATTTATTTTATTTTACTGGTGATATTCAGCAAGTTTGATTTTTGCACATTTTCTCTGAGATTTTTATCTTTTTTTTTCTCCTTTAACGGGGTTCTTTTGTCTGACACAAATTGTAATCATCTGACATGGATCTGTTTCACTAGCACATAGCAACTGTGTGACTGCTCTGATAAAAATCCTTACTGCTAAGTCAGAAGGATTAGAATAATTTTCGCCTTTCAAAACTAGTTAACAAAATGAAGAAATGAGAAGTGTGCTTCCATCAGAAGGAGGGTTTGTCATCAAAAGTGGAAGTGTAGCCTTTTTTTAATGTGATACCCCTGCATATTGCTTTCCACACCTCTCATTGTGGATTTTTGTCAGCATTCATTACACCCAGTTGTGCTTTCTGACTACTAGTCAAAGCAAGGTTGCTCTTCACTTCTTTACTCGTACCATTATTTTAGGTGAATTTATCACTCAGTGAGGTGTACTTAAAAAGATGCAGAAACCTGGGTACAACAGAGTTAGCACTTTGGGAGAAGACAAAAAAAATGCCATTTACAGACTCCTGGTAACTCTGCTTTCAGCAACTTCAAGGAATAAAATGATACATGCACTGTATGTGACAGACACATGAACATGTGTCACTGACTGAAAAACAGTGAAAAAGTATAAAGTACAGTTTTGTACCTACCATAAATGTAGATGGTCGAGTGTTCACCCTGCTGCAGTCATCACACTTGGGTTATCCTGCCGTCAGGCGGTCCCGCAGTCGGCCTGAGTTCCAAAGTCTTGGTCCGGCATCGGTTGCTGTCGCTTCTTCCCTGACGTCAGTGGGCCAGGGGTATATAAGAGACATCCAACGCCATTTTCTTCAGTTTTTCTTGCCCCAGATGTCAGGTGCCCCCAATAGGTAGGCAATATATATATATATATATATATATATATATATATATATATATATATATATGTATATAGCTATATAAAAATAAAACAATACCTTGAGGCACAAGCAAATACACCACAGAGGTTGTATAGGATAGAGTAGTATAGAGAAGTTCAGCTAGTTCAGAGGGGATGGAGGTAGGGTAACCTGGACTGCAGCAGGGTGAACACTTGAACATCTACATTTATGGTAGGTACAAAACTCTACTATGTTCATCGTGTTACCCTGCTGCAGTCATCACACTTGGGTTGAATCCCAAAGCTAAGGATGGGTGGTGGAGTTAAACAGGGTTAGAAGAACCTAGTAGGCCCTGTAGAACTGCAGTGGCAAAACCAGCTCTAGTCTTAGAGTATAGAGGTAAGTGATAGTGTTTGGTGAAGGTGTGCACTGAACTCCAAGTAGCAGCTTCCAGAATATCCTTGATTGGCACTCCCCTGAGAAAGGCTGCTGATGTAGCTGTAGCCCTGGTGGAGTGGGACCTAATGTTAGCAGGTACCGGTTTCCTATGATGTGTGTAGCAGAAACATATGCAATGCCCTATCCATTTAGAAATGGTCTGTTTTGAGATAGATTTTCCTTGGGATCCTGCAGCATAGGCTACAAAAAGCTGGTCAGATTTTCTGAAAGCCTTAGTTTTATCCAAGTAGTAATGTAAATGCCTGTGAATGTCCAAAGAGTGCAGCAGTCTTTCTCCTTTGTTCTGGGGATTTGGGAAGAAGGTGGGCAAATGAATGGTTTGGTTTAGGGCCACACTGGATACCACCTTTGGCATAAAGGAAGGGTTAGTTCGTAGAGAGACTCTGTCTTGATGAAAAATAAGGAAAGGCTCCACTGCCATTAGTGCCTGTAGCTCTGAGACTCTTCTAGCTGAGGTTATTGCTAGTAGCAGGGCAGTTTTCCATGAAAGAAATTTTAAATCTGCTAAAAAAGCAGGTTCAAAGGGTGGCAGTGTAAGCTTTTCCAGAACAAAGTTGAGATCTCAAGTAGGTGTTGGTGCTCCCCTGGGCGGTCTTATGTTCTTAGCCCCTCTGAGGTGCTGTCTTAGGAGTGGATGTGAGAATAAAGGAGGGTCCGTGTTCTAATGAGCTGAAATTGCTGAGGCGTGGATCTTAATAGATGAAAAGGAAAGTCCTTTGTGCAACATCTCAGTTAAATATTGTAGAATCTGAGGAATGCCTGGATCAAGGGGATTTTGGCCTTTAGCCTGGTTCCAGGCGCAAAATCTTTTCCATTTGTCTGAATAGGTTTTCCTGGTGCTGGGCCTCCTGGCCTCCAGAATGACATCCATAACAGCTTTGGATAGAGGTGTTGGCTGTTTATTTAGGTAATTTGCCATGCAGCCAGGTTTAAAGTCTTGAGCTGGCTGTGTAGAATCTGTTTGTCTCGCTGGGTGAGCAGGTAAGGAATTTGTGGTAAAATCCATGGTGCGCCATGGGCCATGTTCCTTAGAATTGGATACCAATGCTGGCGTGGCCAGTCTGGTGCAATGAGTATCATTTGTGGCCTCTCTAATCTGACTTTCAGCAGTACCTTTGCTAGAAGAGGCAGTGGAGGAATGGCATACACTGTTAATGTTTTCCAACTGAATGAGAGGGCGTCCACTTTCCAAGCTTGTGGATGGAATGTCCTTGTGCAAAATTTTTGAAGTTGGTAGTTTTGGGGGCTGGCAAACAGATCTATGTCTGGGCGTCCCCATTTTTGAACTATCATTGCAAATACTTGTAGATCTAGTTTCCACTCGTGTGGATCCATGATGTTTCTGCTTAGGTCATCTGCCAATGTGTTTTTCTTTCCTGGCAGGAACTTTGCTTGTAATTGAACCTGGTAAGACAGTGCTGTATTCCACAAGGTCATTGCTTGCCTGCATAGAGGGTAGGAATGTGTGCCCCCTTGGTTGTTTATGTACCACATTACTGTGGTATTGTCCATCTTTATTATTAGTTGTCCTGGGTGTAAGAGGTCCTTGAAAGCTGTTAGGGCATCCTGTGCTGCTAGCATTTCTTTTTGATTGATATGCAGATGCCTTTGATCTGTAGTCCATTTGCCCTGAATGCAATGTCCTGCCATGTGTGCTCCCCAGGCATAGTCCGATGCATCTGTTGTCATAGTTTGCCTGGCTGTGGGTAAGGTGAAAGGCTGACCCTTGTTGAGGTGACATGCCTGTGCCCACCATAGACACTCCTGTTGAAGGCAGGGAATGAGTGGTATCATTGTTTCCAAGCTGTGGCTGTGCCGAGTCCATATGCTTTTCAGGTACCATTGTAATTTCCTCATATGCAGTTTTGCAAACGGTACTAGTAGTATGCAAGATGCCATGAATCCCAAGGCTTGCAGAATTTTTCTTGCAGGGAGTTGGGTCTTTGTTGCCATTATTTTGAAATATTGAGTCAGCTGTTGTTGCTTGTCTGGAGTGAGATAAGCCATCTGGGATGTTGTATTCAAGCTGGCACCCAGGAATATTATGTTTTGTAAGGGCACTAGTTTTGATTTATTTTCATTTACTGTGTACCCTAGGCAACTTAGAAGGTGTTTGACAAATGCCAGATGCTTTAAAAGAATGTCCTTGCTTTCTGTTTGAATAAGGCAGTCGTCCAGGTATGGGTATATTTGAATTCCTCTTTGTCTGCAGTATGCAATTACTGGTGCCAGGCATTTTGTGAAGACCCTGGGCGCAGTAGATAAGCCAAAGGGCAGTGCAGAGAATCGATAATGCATTGAACCTGCAATGAAGCGGAGGTATCTTCTGCAATTTTGTCTGATAGGGACATGCAGGTATGCCTCCTTGAGGTCCAGCGTTACTAGCCAAGCATTCTTGCCCAGCATGGGGAAGAAGCTGCTGTAGTGTTAGCATCTTGAATTTTGGTACTTGCAGATAGGTGTTCAGAATTGAAAGATCCAGAATGGGTCTCCATGCTTTGTCTTTTCTTGGGACTAGAAAGAGTCTTGAGTAAAACCTTGTCCTTGCTCCTGTGTAGGTACCTGTTGAATGGCTCTCATGTCCATGAGAGCTGTAATTTGTTTTTGTGCCTCTGCCCATTGATTTGGTGGCAAGTTTGGCATTCCTTTTATCCTTGGCAAGGTATGAAAGTGGAATCTGTATCCCTGTGAGACAATGTTTAGGACCCATTTGTCTTTTTTGAGGATGTGCCAGTTGTCTGCAAAAAATGCTAACTTTCCTCCGAAGGGAGCTGCCAGGAGAGATTTGCTTGGTAGATCGAGTCATTGTGTTTGTCTTCTGCTAGCTTGGGGCCTGTCTTCTCCTCCTTTCTGGGTAGCAGTACCCCATTGGCGAGGTTTGTAAGGGCCTTGTGACTGACCTCTGCCCCTTGGGCTATTTGCCCCTCTGTGATCTGTCAGAAGCTGGAAAGGACCAGTTTTTTGTTGGCTAATTTCTGCTGAAATGAGGAGATTGTACCTGTAAAAAATCCTTGACCATCTGCATAGACTTTGCCTTATCCTCCATTTTCTTTAAAACCTCTTCTGCTTTGACACCAAATAATACATCCTGCTGTAAAGGTGCATCCAATAATTTTGCTTTAACATGATCAGGTAGGGTTTGTTCTTTTAACCAAGCATGTCTATGTATGAAAGACCCAGTAACAGTTGCTCTACAGGAAGCTTCCAATGAATCAAATCCACATTGTAAAGTATGTTTGCCCACCTGTTCAGCTGAATGCAACAGATCCTGCATTTCCTTGAATTTAGACTGTTCAGTATGTGTGCTCATTTTTTGTTTTACTTGAGACATTAGGAATTGCTGATATTTCAGCATGTGAAACTGACAATTTAATGCTCTCATAGCCAGAGTTGCTGAGGTGTATATTTTCTTTCCCCATCTATCTAGGGCTCTGGAATCCCTTTCAGAGGGCACAGGATTTTTAGCCATAGAAGCTTTAGCCCCCTTGGGACCCTGGGAAATTGTTTCTGGGTCAGCCACAGGGCTTTTATAAAGGAATTTGTGAGAATCAGGTACTCTGTAGTATCTGTCTGGTTTGGTTGGAGCAGGAGGTAGAGAGTCTGGATTTAGACTAGACTCCAAGTAAACATCATCCACAATATCTAAAACTGGAGGGATAGCAAGTGGTCTGTGCTGCGGTAGTAAAAGGAACTCTCGAAGCCTTTTCTTAGAATCAGAGTAGTCCTGGCCTTCCCAGTGGAAATGTTCCCTCATGGTATGTAAAGTTTCCCCAAAGGAGTAGTCTTCAGGGGGAGATGCTGAGGGAATACAGTCTTCAGCATCAGAGTCTTCATAAGGGGGAATAGTGTAATCCTGTTCCTCAGAAGAATCTGAGGAAATTGAAACCTGGTCAGAGGAAGCATAATCCTCCTCTTGTCTTGGTCTTTTATCTGGAGGGGGATGGGAACCCCTGATTAGGGTAATCAAATCTTCAGCCATCTTAAGCATCTGTTTCTTAGGCATGGGGCCTTGAACTGCAGACTGATGCACAGTCTTTTTTGGTTTTAAGGGAGTTTTAAGCTTAGCATAAGATTTAGTGGTGAGTGTAGTCGGTCTGAAGACACCTTCTGCAACCGAAGGTGTTTCCACTGCACCGGGGTCTCCTTCTGCTCCAGTGTCGGAAGGGCCTAATAAGGATGGCTGCGTCGGTCTAGTACACTCCACTTGAGAATCCGCAGCTGTCTGGGGTTCCAATTCTGCAGTCGTCAGGGGCTGCGTAGGCGCCTCACTGAAAACCGGAGAACCACTGACAGGCCCAGCAGAGGCCCCAGAGTCTGGCTTGTTCCTAGGCTGCCTGTCCTTATCCTTGCGTTTTTTATGCATTCCGGTCATCGGCTGCTCCGACGGCATGATATAATTAAATTTCCTACCAAAGTAATGTCGAGCGAAGTCAAAACGGCGTTTGATATTTCGTTTATTAAACCTAGCACAAAATCGACAACCTGTGACGTCGTGGTCTGGGCCTAGGCAAGGAATACAATAAGAATGGAAGTCCTTATGAGGTATTTGCTTCCCACAAGAAATGCAATTGTTAACTTTTTCTGACATCTTACTGAGGCAAGAAAAGGTTCCCTAATGGGGTACTTAGCTTTATTGAAGACTTCGGACTGAAATTCGAATCGAAAATCTTAGGTGTCGGCCGACCGGCACTTGCGAACTGCTTCTGCTTCGGGCACCGCGCGGCAAGAAAGACTGAAGAAAATGGCGTTGGATGCCTCTTATATACCCCTGGTGCACTGACGTCAGGGAAGAAGCGACAGCAACCGACGCCGGACCAAGACTTTGGAACTCAGGCCGACTGCGGGACCGCCTGACGGCAGGATAACCCAAGTGTGATGACTGCAGCAGGGTAACACGATGAATATCATGGCATATACAGGGTGAGAATAGTGTTCAAGGAGCTAGCAAATCATGCCCATAATTTCAAACTAAAACTACACCACCTCCAAGCCAAAATCCATTTTAACATCATGTTCATGGGTTGCTATCCAGCAACAAAACTACTTTCTGTGTATGATAAACATATTATAAATACATAATGAAATCCTAACAAATTCAGAGCTTATAATAAGGAAACTAGTAATGAACTGATTACCATTTTGGACATCATTTTTATTCGCTCATTTGTTAATTTTTATTTCATTCACATACTTGAAAATGGAAAAAGCAGTCTCTGTGAGTTGGACCAAAACTTAACCCCCTTCCCCAAAATGAAAAATGAAGTTGCACATTGCAGCATAGATGCTGCATACCTGACTAACATATCTGGGCTTACTCCATGTCTACTGATAACTATTGTCTGTCCTCTGATAAGCTCAGAATACAGTCTGCAGGGCAGCACAAAACACAAGTTTACATGTAGGAAACTTTGCTCTGGGAAAGGCAGTTTCAAGTGCCAACCTCCATTCCTCACTAAACTTCAGTAAGATGGGCGTTTCTAATTAAAAACCACAAAATGCTGTGAGCAACTTGGCAAACAGATTTGCGTTTCTCTCTCTCTTTCACTCACACCCAGTTGCTGCTCAGTGATTAGTCCCTTTACTTCTTTACAAGATGTATGACACAGTGCTGAGTGGAAATTGTGACAGCACTGAGGCTTGTGTTTAGTGCAGGCTGAAACTATAATCCACCCAGCATCAGATATCATAAACAACTCTGTCAAAGAATCAATGTCCTTCAAGATATATTCAACAAAGCCATGGTGACTGCTTTATGTGAATACCTTCTACAAAAAACAGTGAAAAACTTGCATAAAAGTAGTTTTTTTTTGTGATTCCACCACCTAGCACCCCACAGACACACCCACAGTAACCCCCCCCCCAAACAAAATAACTCTGCAAATGGAAACACCTTCCTTAAGGATGTCTCACTCTATGGCAAGAATGAATGCAGCAGCAACAATTTAAATGTTGTTCATTAACAGCAATGAGCAACCTCAGCACACACGAGAGAAATTGCATTTTCCACTGTCTTCACAATCCTTCCGGCTTCTGCGTTGCTCAGTTCTGGCACAGTCAGAAGACAGAGAGAGACACAGATCATGCTTCAATTCTGTGAAGAATATTGGTTACTTCACAACCAGAAAGCTGACACACAGCAGAGACAACAGCCAAGACTTCCCACCACTTATACAGTAGCCTGTAATTTCATCAGTAGTCTGAAGTGGCTTTATTCTTCAATAAGTAAACATTAAATCATGCACATAAAGCAATCTTCATGTAATCTAGCCACCCAACATTTTCTGCTTACTATGCCAAGAATTATTCATAAGAAGACATTGCAGGATCTTGGTAACCATGACATATGATCATGACTGTATAACACAAAGCATGACATGAGTTTAACACAAGGCAAGGGAGCATGTGCCAGGGCTAGAACGTGGTCCAGAGACATTACCACAAGGTCCAGTAAGAAACACAGAAACTGATGGGTGCAATGTGCTCTCATGGAGTCACTCAGCCATTTTTCACTATGAAATCAGTAGGATGTCAAAGTCCATCATGGGAATAGGGAAGGTTGATAACTCAATAACAAGTACAAGGACATGCAAAATCCATTTCCCCTTAAGCTAAACATTTGGAGAGAACAAAGGGAATCAGTCCCCAGAACCGTACTCGGGACGAAGAATTCACTTTGTCGTGGAGTATCAGCTTATCCCAAGAAGGAAAAAACCAGCAATCAAACACAGTAGAATGAAGAGAGTTTAGTTGCGTCAATATCTCCTGCTGGAACTAGTATAGTGGCATCACACTTACAGTTGTGTAGTCAGGAAATTTCATTTTATACTGCCCCCCCCCCCCCATGTCACATTTAAAAATCATTATACATCTCTAAGTGTTGTCACTTACACACAACACATGTATGCATTATTTTCAGATGATGTCCATTAGAACCAGGGGTGTAGCTAGGATTTTCCAATTTGTACTCACAACTCCTGGACTGCTGCCCCCCCCTCCCCCGCCACATTACCATTACCATGTTAATCCCCACTTATGCCTAGGTACTACCGCCCAAGCCACACACCTGTTGCACTGCTTCTGTCCCCCACACCAGCCTCAGCGAGTGTGTACAAGGAAGCTTATTTCATAAAACATCAAAAGAAAAAGTGATACTGTAGTCCAAATGTGCATCTGCCTTTTGCAGAAAATCACATTAAGTACTAACATTATGGCAGACTTTATCCCAGCTGAGTTGTATCTAGATGGCCACTAAATGCATACCTTTTAATGGAGCACATACTTAGATCAGGACTAAACAGTTCTGCACTAAATAGTGTCACACCCTTGCCTCTCTTTCTTTAGCTACTGCAAAAAGTCTCAGTTCAATAGCCTCCTAATTTTTTTTTGTTCAGTATTTATGATACTTTCTTCCAGCTATATGGCCAAACTCCTTGACCATAGATTTTAGTTTGTCCTATTCACTCCCTCTTTTTATCTTACTTCAAAACACCGATCGCCAAATGCGTCACTATCTAAATGTGCAGAATGAGTAGGAGAAACCTAAAGACAAGACATTAGCTGATGAGTCCAAACAGGAAGTCAGTGATGAAGAGAACAAAAAGCGAGCTACAAAAAAAAGTGGCTTTAACATTGTACAGCAACTCTGCACAACAAATTGCAATTGACAGGAAACTTTTTTTGCTTTAGCTATTTAAAAATAACATGACATACTGTAATAGTAATCACAAATATCTCTGGAAGACCAATCCCATCATTTCACTTAGTTAGTTTGGGCATCAAAAACAATATGAATTAGAATATGTTCATTTTGTGCTTTAAAGTAGTCAAGGCTGAGCCATACAGGTAACACATGCAGTGAATGTAACATTTTGTTTAAAATGCTAATTTTAGTTATGTTCAGTCTACTTCAAAACAAAAATCCTAAATGCCCCCTTTTTCTACGTTCTGAAACATCAGTGCCTATGCTTCACCTGCCCTGTGTGTATTTCCTAAGGCTGTCCTTCTCGGTCAGTCGTTATAAACTTCAAGGGCACTCCACTGTAGCTTAAATGGGCATAGAGAGGACAGAAAAGGTGATGCCTGTCATACACACATGTAAAAGACAAAATAAGAGAAAATAGTGAAGTCCATTCTGTCAAACAGTTTACCTGTTGGGAGGGTGGCCTAATGGTTAAGGTGTTTGCCTTACAAACACAAGGTGCAAGTTTTGAGTCTCACAAGGGATAATTGGCTAGGCTTAAAATGGCTCACAAAGGCAGTTAAGCTTAGTACTAATCTATGATCCTATTCTATGAATCTATAGGTAATAGTAACAATAAAATAGGTTGAATTGGTAAAAATAAATGAGAATTATGGTACTGGTTATAATAAAATCTAGCTACAAACTGGCTAAACGAATAGTTACTGTATGTACATGGGAGAAAAACAGTTGAAATGTCAGTCTAAGCAGTATCAATTAGAAATCTGAGCGTATGATACTAATGCTAGTAAAACAGACAAATTGTATAGTGCAATGTATGTGCAATACAAGTCTATCTGACCAGTACTGTCAGGTGAACCAATGTTGCAGAAGTGCTCTGCACATTTTAAATGTAAGTGCCAAAACTTCTAAAGTGTCTAGAAATGATGATAAATTGAGGCTTACCAATATAAAATCAATGAACATGAAATGCATCTTAAAGTGGAAAGACTAATGACTGTTGTACACAAAAATTGCAGATGGTAGCGGTCTAAAGTCAGGCACAATTACATCTATTAATGCCCACCAGACTGACTTAACTGCGGGCCGGTTCTGTAACTCCTCTGCTTGGAATACAGGCGGCACATGTTCACTTTTTGAAACAAAGTTTCCAGCTGAGCAACAGGACATGTTTTATAAATTTCTTTGCCTTCCTTGCTCTAGCTCTAAAAATCCTACATTATTTGCAAGTACGACTCTATTGATGTTGTTGGATCTGTTGCGTCTGTCGCATTTGTCGTTGCGCACATGCATTCATTTGCTCACAAGAGTAGGCTGATGCTGCAATGGGATACCGCTGTAAACAAAACATAATTTAAAGGGGCCAGTCAGAGTTTCATGATACTCTGTTATTTGAAGACTAAATTTGCAGTTTTCCGAGAAAACACTGGACAGTTGAGAGGTACGTATCCAACAGAGGTTAGGATGTAACAGCTGCAAAACTAAAATATATAATGAGCTGTAAACTGACATGCAGATATATTTTATTGATAAATCTTCCTGTTTTTGTAAAGTACTTGTCCATTTTTTTACACCTGGCATGGCTTCTTCTGGGTCCTAGTTCCTGCTGTGTTGCTACCCCCCCTTCAAATAGTTTGTACAGGAATGTGTATAGTGTGTATGCCTCCTGATGTCCTTGATTAGAACTATAAAGAAAGCTGTTTTAAATGGCCAATTCTATCTCTAAATAAACTATGTATGAACCAATTCTGCAAGTCAAAGGGTAGACAGCTGTAAGAGTCTGACTTCAGTATCCCCAAAAGTCTGACAAATGGTCATAAGTGCACTCCTGTAACCATACAAAAGTCTGACAAATGGTCATAACAAGTGCACTCCTGTAACCATACAAAGTGTAATCAGCTACTCTAACTGCTCCCTAGGCAGCAGGCCACATGCCTGAACCTAGTACATACACTGTAGGATCAGGAGCTAGGAGGTACATCTGTTTTCCTAGCAGGTGTTTTTGTCTCTCTCTACATACCTGTATGTAAGAAATGTTATTAGTATTTTGTAATTATGTCTGCAAACCAGAGCACTCTGTAACAACTAAAAGTAAATAGCTAGCCATCAGTAAGTATTTACAGTTACAAATACTTTTTCTGTTGAACCAAGCATTTTTGTCTTTGATTGGTTAATGTCTCAGTGCTTGAAGTGACATAATCATCTCTGTTAATATTTACATTTAAAATAAATGCTAGCTCCCTCCCCCTCCACAATTCAGACTGGTGTGGATTCCTTCAAGTGAGAAAGACAACATCAGCAGAGCCCAGACACATTAGTCTCTGAACTGAATGGAAGCATAGTAAGAATTTTCCCCTGAAAACGGAATTCACTGTGTGCAGCTCTGCATTGTTTCTGGCTTGGAAATGTTTTGGTTTAAGGAAATCAAGATGTCTTTCATCTCGGGCAGTATAACACAAGAAGCCATCTTCACGCTTGTTTACATACCATGTCGTCCATTATACCCGATACATGACGAGAGGCATTCCTACTTCTCAGTACACAGCTTTGGACATTTCTCCTTCTCTGGGTATATGTTGGTCACCCAGCCTCCCATTTTCAGGCATTTGTCTGGTTTTGTATTAGTGAAGGACATTTCAGTTTGTCATGCTCTGCTGTGTCAGTGTCATATGTTATATGTTTGGGTTATGCTGCTAACGCCTTATGTTAAATTTTCATTTTTTGCATGTGCTTTCTAGTGGGATTTCTGAGGTTGAGACTTGCAGAAAAGAAAGAAGGCAAATTTCTTTTTTTATAACCTTTTCCCTGTTCTCTGACAAAGTTGAAGGCAGCATATATAGGGACTGGAAGTATGAGACCTGACCCCCACATTATGGGTAAAGCCTCCCTATAAACCATGTTTTTTTGTTATTGTGTGGAGCTATCATAAGGTGACATTGTTAAGTTTTAGATATTTTTTTAAAGATATTTTGAGTCTCCACTTAGAGAAGCGATATATTTTATTATAGACTATGAAGACAGCACAGTGCAAAGAAAGAATATGAGCTTCTTTGATCTTCGTGAAGGAGCTGAGAAGTATAATATT
The DNA here is from genome assembly GCF_019279795.1 of Protopterus annectens. NCBI lineage: Eukaryota > Metazoa > Chordata > Ceratodontiformes > Protopteridae > Protopterus > Protopterus annectens. The sequence goes on along the minus strand of NC_056737.1, from coordinate 1,745,500,280 downwards.
TTAGCCAACCTCTAAATGTTGCTTCAAGAGACAAACTAAAGATTACCTGCCAGATATTGAAAAGTACATAGGGAGCTTCATTCTAAGCCTGCCACATGTCAAAAACTTCATTTTGTTGGTATCGGTATCAAATTTCATTTTAACTTTGCTGACCAAGAAATTCACGACAGGTTTACAGTGGACAGGGATATAGTAAGGGATTCAGTGAGTTTGTGTGGCCCATATATGAGGACTGGGGGGATATGTACTCTGTCTATACCTGTACACACAAAGTTATATATATGGGGACTGGGGGGATATGTACTCTGTCTATACCTGTACACACAAAGTTATATATATATCCCTCACTGCACTTGCAAATGAGACTTTCCAAAGACAAAATGGGAACATGTTAGGTATTTTTCTGGGTTTTGCCTCAAGGGTATTTCAGCAGTTCATCAACATACTCTTGGCATGTGTGGATCAGAACATTTAGATGAAAATGTCACTTTAGGACCAAGCCAAAACCATGAGTACCTTCTACTGGTGAGTACATTTTCCTGAGGTCCTTGGTGTGACAGACTGCACCTATGTTGTCATTAGTGCCCCATTTAGACCACTGGGGGAGAGGTACCAAAACATAAGGCCTACCATTCCATTAACTGCAGGTAGCGTGTGATGTATGGGGGTGCATCGCCAATGTGTTGTTCCAGTATCTTGGGAGTGCCCAGGATTCTAACATCTGGAACACAAGCTCACTCTCCCATCTCTTCTTCCATGGTAGGATACTCCATGGTCATCTTCTTGGAAAGTGCAAACTTTGCCAGTCATATCAAGTTCTCTAGGTCATCATCATCATCATCATTCCCCTTTTTCTAGATCGGGTCTGGTTGTTGTGTCAACTGTTGCCATCTCTGTCTATTCAGTGCCACTCTCCTTCCTTCTTCAACACCCATGCCCGACTGCTGCAGGTCTTTTCTCACACAATCTAGCCACTTCTTTGCTAGATGCCCTTGTTTCCCCCTTGCCTTCTTCCCTTCTGTTTCAATCTTCCTCACCAGACTGTATTCTGTTTTTCTGCACATGTGCCTGAACCACAGTCATCTGTTCTGTCTGACCTTCTCTGCAATTGGAGCAACCTTTGGCTTCTGTTCTTATTTCTTTGTCTGCCCCAGAGTTTGTATCACCACCCATCTCAGACATTTCATCTCTATTATCTCTAGCTTCCTCAACTTCCTTTACTGCCAACGTTTCTGTACCATGCAGTAAGTACTGGTTGCACCACAGTTTTGTACATCTCACTTTTCAGCTTCCTTGGCATTCTTCTGTCATATACTACATGTAACACTCTGTGCCAGCTGGCTGCAGCCCCTCTAATTCTAGCTTTAACCTACTCGTTCACACTTCTGTTCTCCTCAACCACCCCTCCTAGGCGCTTGAATCCATTAACCTGGTCCACTATTTTCCTTTCTATCTCAATTCCTAGCTTCTTCTAAACTCCACCACTAGCTGCCATTACAACTGTCTTATCTATGCTCAGTATCATCCCATGCACCTTCAGTTTTGCATTCCATTCCTCTACCCTTTAGTGAAGTTCTTGCTCACGGTCTGCCTATAATGCCACAATGTCTGCATGCAGTAACTTTATTGATTTGTCCCCTCGGAACTGTTTGCTAATGTAGACCACCATCAGTATGAACAGCAGTGCGCTCGGAACTGAACCCTGGTGCACACCCATTCTTAACCCCGCTGAGACCAAAGACTGTTCACACTTGAGTCACTGGGTCCTTTTGCATAGTCTGCACTAATTCTATCAGTTTTTCTTGGTCTTTGAACCACCACAGGACTACCAAAATCAGCTTTCTTGGGACATTTTCTTATGCTTTCTCAGGTCTATATTAATTCATCAAAACATGCATTAGTCGAATACGTACTCAATGAAAACTAAACAGCAAAATTCATTACAACGAGGAACACACATAGTACTAAATCAAACCCACCCAAATGGTGGTGGGGCTTCACACCCCACACACCCCTAACTATATACGCCAACTCCGAGATTGCACCATGGTGGGGAAAAGGGCAAAGTTCTGCTGATGGCCCAGTGGTTCTTAACCATAGGAAACATTCTGTGCCTTGCTGTAATGAATTTTGCTGTTTAGCCATCAAATACATATTCAACAAATACATATTTTGATGAACTACTATATACCCACTTTCTCCAAGTCTAGGAATGCCCAGTTGGATGCTTTCCTCATCTGTAGCTTCTTCTCAACTGTCTGTCTCACTGTAAACATTGGGTCACTTGTGCTATATCCTGATCTGAATCTGAACTGCTCATCTCCCACCTTATTTTCTACATTAATTTATCAATTACTCTCTCCAGACCTTTCAAGGTAACAGGAGTCTGATACCTCTGTAGTGACCACACTGCTATGAATACCCTCAGGAGCCATTTCACCCCTATAACACCCAGCATCTTTATCATACCTGCTGTGACCCCATCTGAGCCTGCTGCTTTCCCTGACTTCATTTTCTTTAGTGCTGTCCTTACTTCTTGTATGGTGGGCTCCTCCTCTTCTTTCAGTGTAGGCTGTGTCTGGGGCAGTAAAGCTTCTGTGGGATTTTCTTCATTCGAAAGCTGTGGGAAGCACTCCCTCCATCCTCCATTGATGTCCTGTGGACTGGTTAGCAGGCTGTTGCTGGCATTCCTTATGAAGGGTGTCTGACTATCTCCTTTATCTTTCTGTATTTGCCTTGCAACCTGATATAGTTTCTTTGTGCCATCTACTGACTTACTTTCCTTATTTTTTGCTATTGCAACTCTTTTCTTAGCTTCTTTGTTAGCCACCCGATACTCCTTCCTAGCCTGGTCCATCTTTTCTATCTCCCACTTTTTCCTGTACTACTCCTTTCTTTTGATGACTTCCTGGACTTCTACATTCCACCACCAGCTTTCCTTATGTACCTAATTTCCATACCCGGCTCAGCTGCATATCTGTTCTGTAGTCCTCAGGCATGCTGTTTTGAGGCACTATCATTTTTCTTCAACTCCACCTGATTTCTCTTCTTCTTGAGGTGCTAGAGTCCCTGAGTAATTCCTTAAACTGGTGTGTTTTCTCTCTAGTCCACTTCCAGGTCTTCAGCCTGGTTACTGTGACCTTAGAGCCTTCTCTGTCCACTTATGCTGTGGACTGACTGTTTCACTGGGTATGACTTTGCAATTGCTGATTCTACTCCAGTGTCTTTTCCCTACTAGGAGGAAGTCTATTTGATTTGCATGTTGGCCACACTTGTATGTGATCTTGTGACTAACTCTATTTCTGAACCACGTGTTGGCTACTATCAAGCCATCTGCCAGACAGAGATCTAGAATGACCTCTCCTTCTTTATCCCTATTGTCCCACTAATGTGGACCTAAAAATTCCTCATACCCACACAATTACTGGCCTGTCCCTCTCCTGAACAGTAGACTCGGGATCCTAAACCAAGTGCCTTTGCTGCACTGTCCTTCCATCTTGTCTCCTAGATACATAGGATGTCCAGCCTCCCCCTTACCATCAAGTCATCCATTTCCAAGCTGTGACTCTAGGTATACTTTGGAAAATTAATTGCTTATTACTACACTATCCTTCTTTTGTTATGTCTCCCCCCTCCAGTGTTTTTCTGTTTTGGGTGATTCAGGCTACTCACCTGAGCCCTTGCTGATGACAGCAGTCCATACCCAGAGGGAAGAAGCTGAGTACCACATCAACACCAGCTTGCCCAGTTATAGATTGTCAATGAGTGAGTGTATGGCTTGCTGAAAGCCCATTTCCACTGCCTGGATAAGTCTGAGGGTGCCCTTCAGTATGACCCTGTTAATGCATGCAGGATGTTTACCAGGTGGTGCATTCTACACAGCATGATCATATATCAGTCTGGTGCTCAACTGCCCCATGACGGCAGTACAGCTCCTGCTATCGCACCTCCCACGAGTGATGATAGTGATGTTGGCCTGCTGAGAGCAGCAGCACAGGACCCCATGCAGCAGGCTCAAGTATGGTACTTGGCTGCACAGGCAAAGAGGTGGCATCTAGTTCACCATTGTGGGCCATGGCATTCAGAGTAGTCATACCTTTACTGTAATATCACATTGAGTAAATGTGACGCATGCACCCGTGGGCTATGCTGTGTGATCCAGTTCCTCAAATTCAGCCATCCTGTCTATACTGAACAGTTTTTGCACTTTTGACCTGTTGCATGCAACTTCATATACTGAACTTGCTGCATTGCTATTTGCATACCTGACAATATGCCTTACCATGTGGCACTTCCTTGATGTGACATCATGCTGTAATAACAATGTGTGCTTCTGTTAATATTTACAAGTTACTTTATTAACAGCACACAATACCACCTCTGTCCTCAGCTTGCTAGTGTCTTATACAACTGTTTTCATGAATTCTTCTGTCATCTGTGCTTTTCCTAATATTAACTTTTCCACAGACAGCAATTGTTTTTGTACATATTTGTGATATGCACTGCACGGAAATCTGTTAAACTTTTCAGGAAGCCCCCTTTCCAGACTGGCAATGTTTTCTAACACTGCATAACTCTGTTAAAGTTTACTTTCACCCAGCCTTCACTTCCTTTTAAGAAATCCACATCACTGTCTGGGAGTCAGCACTGAAGATTAAGGCTATGAGCCGTTAACAAGCTGCTTCCTGTGGTCAAGGATTTGGTTACCTGAGCCTCTATTTTCCTAGTGTGCAACTCTCGGCAAGTCCCTTAACCAGGCACTGCTCCTAGATGAGTCTAAAATGTCTATATGGATGACTGCTCTACCCCAGTTAACAGAAAGAAAAAGACAAATCTACAAATTAATGATGTTCTGCTAGTAAGATATTTTGCAAAGTTTCTGCAATTTCTGTAAATTATTTGATTTAGGCATGTTTAGTGCTGTGGTGCTGCGGTAGCGTTGTCGCCTCACAGTTAGACGTTGCCCATTCAATTCTCAGTTACAGCGTCTTCTGTGTGGCGACATGCGTGAACGGGCGTTCCTTCATTGAAGGTTGTGCGTTAGGCCTGGCAAGCCAGCACGTAAAACTCTACTGCCAATCATTAGTGGACCGGAGTTCCGCTGTGGCGACCCCTAACCGGGAAAAGCCGAAAGACACATAGTGCTAGCATTTTGCACAACCACACATCTGTTTTAAGAAGCAGAGAAACTTTTCTAGCACCACCAGTATTCATGGTAAACTAATAATTTTCAAATGCAGTACTAAACACATTCAAAGAGAAGCACAGCCTACCCTTCTGCAGACTGTACATTAACAAATTTTGCCATAAATAACATGCAGTGCTTTGCTGAAATTTGTTTTCAGGAGGCATTCAAGCTTGTGTGATTATGAAAGCCCAGAAAAATTCAAAAATGAAATAAGAGAATTTCTTCACAGAAAACATACTTTATTTCTGTTTTCAATCCTACACTGTCAGACAGCAATAAGCTGGGGTAATGCATATCCCAGTCAAGAAGCGGACTTTGGAAAACATTTACTGGTATAACGACTGCACACAGCAACAGCAGTTCTTCTTATTACTGTTTTTGTAGCTTCACCTCGAATATGACTAAGTGCCACTGCTACTATTTAATTCTAAAACCACCCAGCTAACACAGTAGACTGCAGAGAGTCAGTCCAAGAAAAATTCTGTAATAAGAAGGTATGCATGAAAACTATGAGCAAATGACATTTCTTTTCCAGTGATCTAACTCTTTGGAGGTCCACAGGAAATCAGCTTAGAATGAATTGGGTTTTGTAAGTAGCAGGTACTGCATGCCATACTGTTTACCACTGACAAAAAAGGGACCCTAGTGGGTCAAAATCCATTCCACCAGTCAAATTCACAGACAGTAATCCACACACACAGAGACATAACTGCATACATTGGTTTCACTTCAGTTTTATGCATCCTGAAAACATGGGAAAAAAATCCATACACGACAACGTTGCAATGCATTACACTTCACTTTCCTTCCACATCTGTTAAAGGTCATGTTATACAGACTAAGCAAGGCAGACCACATGCCCGTTTTACTATTCATTAATTCCAGCTCATTTAGAGGGGTCTCTCAAGTGTTTCCCTGGAATTTGGAAGATATAATCCCTCACTATGTCCTGGGCCTCTCTTGGAACCTCATCTCAGCGAATTAGGTCTGAAACAAGTTCTTCTCTCATTTCTTCAATTATTTCATCTGTCTTTTTCTTCTCTTTGTATGACAAGTCCTAGTCTTCACGCTCTCCTTTATGTTTCATTGTGTCACAACTTATTAGTCTGTTGTCAAACCATCTTTATTTGTGGAGAAACGTGGGTTCCATTCCACCAATTTTATCATGTTAGACTCTACAGTGATAGAAAGCACCTTCATACGTCTCGCTTTTAAAGAAGAGCACAAAACTATTTCAGTACTTTTGGTATAATTTATCGAAAAGTAATAGGCATTAAACTAAGATCAACTACTGTTTGTTTGAAAAGACTTATCTTAATACAGTCTACAGCCTAGCCAGAGAAGGAACTAATCCTTGCTGTGTGCCATTTAATCATTGCCCCCCCCAAACTGCTTGAAGGAATCAACAACCCAAAGTGGCAAAAATTACATCTGTGATATTAAAGACGGACAGCACAGCTTAACATATCTAGAAGAAATGCATGAAGTCTGAGACTGCAACTATGATAATCTTACTGGGACTACACACCTACTGGTATCCTACACGGACTGAGGCTGTACCTAGAGGAATTAAATAGGGACTGGGGCTGAACAAAAAATCAATGCATGAACTGGATAAACTTTCATGGGACTCTGTACTGAGGATCCACTGGAAAACTACTGCATGAAGACGTACTTTCTCAAGTCTATGGATCCTTTTATAACTTTCCAAAGAATTAAATCATACAACAGAAAATCAGCAGCGCCATATTTACAGACAGCCTCTGTTATTAAATATGCACAAAAGAAATGTTTACTAAAGGTTTCTAATCCTGAAAGCAATACAGACTCTGATCTTGAAATATAACCACTGCTTACATTCCCCAGGGACGTGGAGTGGTTGCATTAGCCTACAAAAGTACCCTTAACTAAACATGATAAACAGGCAACAGTCTCTACAGGTCAAAGTAATTAACTGTTCATGACCTTTGTTTGATGATTCAGGATTGCTTCCAGTAGCTACCAAGATTAAGGACACAGACAGTGACAATATGAGAGAGAGAAAGAAATGAACAAACAGGCAGTCACAGTAGGTACTGCAAGAGAAAGCACAAAAACAGAAACACAGGCATGAATATGCTTGTCATTATGTTCAGATAGGTCTTTGTCTGCAGTCATACAAGATATATGAGCATTTCAAGATAGCATATGCTTGTACACTACAAGGAAGGAGACTGCCTCATGCTAATTACAATACATAGTCTCTGACTGAAGGGTAATGTGATAAACACGTGCACACTGAAGGAAAGAGCACTGCTGCCTAGTGATCATAGGACTACCAGGTCACAGACGAGTAATGCAGTGCACATATACACACAAAGGGGAAGGGTATTATCTAGTGATTACATAAACATACAGTCACAAACTGAACAGTAATTCAGTGTACCTGAGTACACTAAAGGGAAGGGGACTACATAGTACTTGTAAGGACACAAGGTCACATACTGAAGAGTAATGCAGTAGACACGTACACTAAAGGGAAGGAATTACATAGTACTTGTAAGGACACAAGGTCACTGACTGAAAAGTAATGCAGTGGACACGTACACAAAAGGGAAAGGGATTACATAATACTTGTAAGGACACAAGGTCACGGACTGAAGAGTAATGCAGTAGACACGTACACTAAAGGGAAGGAATTACATAGTACTTGTAAGGACACAAGGTCACTGTCTAAAGAGTAATGCAGTGGACACATATACACTAAAGGGAAGGGGATTACATAGCATGATGAGATTACCTGGTCAGTGACTGAAGAGCAGCGCAATACCACATCACACACAGGTCAGAAATCAGAAAAGTAACCACCAACAAAGAATAGATGACAGAAATCTGGTGGGGTTCTGTTAATATGATGTTTGCTACATTACACCTTTAAAAGTTGCACACTAAAGTTTAGGAGGGTTTCTATCAGATAACTGTATGTAAGAAAATAAAATATCCTTAAACAACCAGAACACCCTACCTACTCTTTTAAAAAAGACAATCATGATATCAATTAAAACAAAGAGAATGAGAAAAAAGAAGTAACTGGCTGAAAACTGAAGAAAGCCCCCTCCCATCACCACTCCCACACCATTAGCTTCTGAATAGGCTTGTGTAATGTCACAGACTGTATATAAGAAAAAGAAGTAACGTGTCTGACAGTGGGGAGATCGGGGGCCCATTCTGGAAGACATGTAACCCTTAAGAGGAAGCATTGGTCCTACTACAGACACATGAAATGGAAATGGTAAACATGCAATGGGATGGTTAAGCAGCCATTAGTACTGCTCTCTGTTACCAGGAATTTCTGCATCTCCAAACATTGCAATCAGAAAAAAACTTTAAAGAATATTGCTCTATTTCTGCTGTCCACTAACTACTGACACAGTAATGATCGAAGAAATAATGTGATCTCGAATTCACTTGCCAAGAATTTTAGTTGCCACGTTCTATAGAATACTGACGGACTATCTTTCTCACAAGCAGTAACAGTGCACAAATACACACTTGCTGTATAGTTTTCTGTGCAGGGTTTCAGCCCACAACCAAGATGCCCAAATATAGGTGGCAATTCAAGTCTATGCACTCAGGTAGACTAACCGAGCAAAGACAGAATTTCTGTTAATAACACACTTACCTTCCTCCAGATTCTTCACCACTGCATCATCTACTCCAGAGAGGTACAAGTCAAGGCAAAAAGAGACGGAAAACACAAGAAAAACATATGAAAGGAAATGGGTAGTTGGGCAAGAAGGCAAAAAGGAAGGACAAAGGAGCAAGAAGAGAGAGAGAGAAAGAAAAAAGAACATTTAAAATGAGTAGACAGTAAAAACATTTAGACAGCAGGTCACACCAAGACTTGCTAAAAATGTCTTGCATTGCTACACACAGCCAGACACAATTTGACATTAAACTGCTAATACAACAACTGGTAATATACCACTGAACGTTAAACTTCATGTTGACCCACAAACATGGCATATCTGATTATGTTTAAAATATGTCACATCTGGAAATGCACAGAGTGTCATATCTGGCTCATATGGCCAAGTATATCCCCTGGGCATAGGCTGACCTGTGAATGTTGCATGATGTGGATGTGACTGAACAGCTCTTCGGAGACCACTGCAGAGCAAGGGTCAGGAGTTTATCCTACTTATTAGGATGTGATATGCATATATGACACCACTTACAAACAATGCAGAATTCTTAAATAGTAGGCATAAAAAATAAAAGCTGTATGGTTGTCAATTTTGCAGGATTTTTTCCCCATTAAGGTTCATCCACACCTCTTTCCCCTGTATGCATTTTTGTATCCTGGTCTATGATGCGAACTAGTTCTTGTGGGATGAGTAGGTACATTTGTTCTACTGTCCCATCCTGGACACATTTAAAGAAAATATTGTAGATTGAAAAATGTACCATTAAGACTGTCTCAAGTATACCCAACACAGCTTATAGAATTAGTAATATCTTGGTAGGCTTTGTACTTCATTTTCAATTTCAGGAGCTCTTAGTACGGCTTATTTGTCTGAAACTCCACTGCAGAATTGTGTTCTCTGCAACATAAGCTTCATCCAAGTTAGGAAATTTCAATCCAAATCACCTTAGGAGAAGGCACTCCTGCCAACAAGCTTAGTTACCTATGCTCTAATGAATCTCATAGCACTGAGAACAAGTGCAAAGAGCAGTACTTGTACAGTGACTGAACTTGGCAATGATATCGCTGTCTAATTATGTCGACCACATACAAATTAGTAGACAGAATGGAGTGTTACTGCCACCGACACTGGAAACAGAAGTAATCCTATTTTATACCAGAGAGCAAGAAGCGGTTGGAGTTTCTCTTCAAGGACAGGTCACTCCCTTCAGAAAAATAATGGTGCACAGTACTCTATAATAAATGCAACTGTGACACAAATTACCTTCTGATAGTTTAACTGTACAGCAGGCCCTCACAAAGGTTTCAAAGCAGATTAAACACAAACATTTAATCCTGACATTTAAGGATATGTGGCTTGGCTACTGTTTTGGCTTTAATGGTGTTGATAACTTTTCTGTACAAACCTGCGAAACTACCCTAGGGCCCTAAAAAGAGACAACACCATAAATGATGCTAAGTGTGTACATGTGCGTTCGTTTTACAAGAAGGTACCAGTATATGCACTAAGCAAACTTTTTTATGCCTAATTAACTACTTATTTCTTATAAAATCATATAAACGATCAAACACGTACACACAGATATGCATGCATTCATTAATGTGTAAAACCGCAGTTGTTCAGATACTCCACACTAAACATCCAGCAAAAGGGTGCACTTAAAAGTTACATACAGTAGAAATAGTGCCTCATAAGGAACAAAAACATTGGATAGGCAGATAAGAAACAGAAAAAAAAAAAGAAAAGCAGTGCCTCAGTCAAGACTTGCAACTATACCACCTGAAGTGTGATAATGCTTATATATTACTAGTTGTACTTCTAGGTTATAAGAAATCTGAGCCTCCAGATGTAGCACTGTCTTTTGCATATGGTCTAAACTTACACAGACAGTAACATATATAAGACAGCAAAATGCACATGTACAGCAAATATAAAGGCAGGAGCAAGTTATCCAACATTTTTATTTACTAATTTAACTTTTAGATCGATGCATGCATTGCATGAAGGATTTTTGGCCTTTTTGTTTTTTTAGACATCTGTGTTTTTGTAAATGCAGACTCTGCTGGCTGTCAATTACTGGACTTCTGTAAACTCAGCTTGTTATATAACCACCAGTACTCTATTCTGAACTCTATCTTACATTGATGCTTCCTCTATGGCTGATACAAGAATCTCTCTTCTACTTATCTGGGGTTCCTCCAAGGTTTGTGTTGAATGTTGGGTCAAGGATAGGCAGATGAGGAACACGAGATCAAATTTACTAAAATCAAACCTTTTCACTTATTCTGATGTTTTACAACACAGCTCTTAACTTCTTCACTAAACAATCAGGGATAAAGCTAAAACTAACAGAGGCCCAAGGACCAAAATCAAGGGCAATTTACAAAAATATACTTTTTCTGTACAATATACAGTATGATACTATATGATATTACTGACAGACTGTAATCCACAGTGATTTCCCAGAAAATCAAACATTTTACAAAAGGGCAGGGCAAAAATATGAGCCAAAATTAGGGACAGTTGAGAGTTTATGTTTTGCAACCTTAGTGTTAGAAACCATTATGGTAAGATTTTACACAACTGTACTATGTCCTTACATTCACTGCTGCAGTATTCATTACCATATGGGAGTGCCAAAGCTCAAGAGGAAACTGGGGAGGGGGAAGGAACAGAAGAATCCCCTAAAAAGCCATGAACGGCACTAGCAAAACCAACCCTAGCTCTAGAGATACCATCTAACTTGTAGTGCTTGGTAAAGGTATACACACAAGTCCGGGTAGCTGCTTCAAGAATAGAGTTAGCATCTAAGCCCTTTAAAAAAAGCACCAGAAGAAGCCACAGCTCTAGCAGAATGAGCCTTAACTGAAGATGGAAGGCTCATGCCATGAACAGTGCAACAAATAGAAACAGCCATAGAAATCCAAGACTAAATAGTTTGCTTGGATACAACAAATCCCTATGATCTAGAATGAAAAGAAAAGAAACAAACTGATGAGATTTTCTAATATCCTTAGTCCTATCCAAATAAACCCTGAGTTGCCTATGCACATCCAAAGTATGCAGCACCCTCTCACTGTCAGCTTGCAGAGAGGGGAAAAAGTAGGCAGAATAATAGATTGGTTAAGTGAAAGCTCATTAACCACTTTAGGCATAAAAGAAGGTTTATAGTGTGCAAGGACACACTGTCCTCATGAAAGAACAAAAAAGAAAGGAGGACAAGCCATAAGGGCCTGCAACTCAGATACCGGTCTGGCAGAAGTAATAGCTAACAAAAGAACAGTCTTCCAGGAACAATGATGCAAGGTGGCTTAAGCAGCAGGCTGAAAAGGAGCTGGAGGCAACTTCTCCAAAACAAAGTTAAGATCCCAGGGAGGAAGAACAGGCTTCCTGTGAAGTCTAATATTAAGGACTGATTTAAGGAATTGTTTCACCTCAAATCTAGAAACTAGGGGAGGAGAAAAAAGCCAAATAAGCAGAGATAGCTGATAAGTGGGCCTTAACAGAAGAACAGGCCAAATCAGCATTGAGCAACTCACACAAATAAGAGAGAACCAAGGGAGCATCCACAGTAAGTGGGTCCAGGTTGCAAAAGAGACACCAATTAGAAACCCTCTTCCATTTGAATAAGTAGGATTTCCTAGCAGTAGGTTTCCTGGCCTCGTGTAAGACTTGCATGTCCTCCAAAAACAGGTATCCATTAGGAATCAAAATCCTATCACCCGCAATGTCAGTTGAAGTGTGGACAGGTGGGGATGAATGAGAGAGCCCTTCTCTTGTGCGATTAGATCCACCCTGTGAGGTAACTTGTGATGACTGCCCTTGACTAGATGCAGAAGTAGAGGGAACCAGTGCTGTCATGGCCAAAACAGAGTCACCAACAAGATTTTGGGAGCATCCTGCTGAATTTTGAACAAGACTTTTGGAATGAGAGGAAAGGGAGAGAATGCACGAAGAGTCATCCCCTTCCAGGGAAATTAGAGGTTGCCCACCTCCCACACCAAAATAGAGGAAGTTGTCTGTTCAGAGGGGAGGCAAAACAATCCACTTGAGGAGTACCCCACTGGTGGATAATGTCAAGAAACACATCCCTGTGATGCATCCATTCGTAGGACTGAGTTAAGAACCTGTTGAGAGTATCTGCCATAATGTCTTGACCGGAAGGGGTATAAACTGCCTGAAGAGTTGCTTGATACTTGACAGCAAGATCCCATACCAGAAGTGCCAAACAGCAAAGAAGATAAGATCTTGTGCCTCCCTATTTGTTGATATACCACATCACTGTGGTATTGTCTGTGAAAACCTTGAGAGGCCCTGCAGAGAAAGGAGGATGAAAGGCCTAAAGAGCCAGCAGAAGCACTCTCAGCTCTTTGACACTGATGTGCTCCTTCTGCTGATGAGGCAACCACACCCACCTGTAACTTCATGGAGCCAAATGTCACCCCCCATCCCATGTCTGAAGAGTCTGAACAATTCTTGAGAGGGAAGAGGAGGATTAAAAGGAATCCCTAGATTCAGAGACAACTGCTGAATCCACCAGTGGAGTTCCTGTCTTGAGACAAGGAAGAACAGGAACCATAAAGTCTAGAGGATGTGCATGTTGAAGCCACACTGACTTCAGAAACCACTGAAAGTTTTCCATGTGAAGTTTGGCCAGAGTAAGGATCAGAATGGCTGATGCCAAGAAACCCAGAGCTCTCAGAAACTCCTTTGCGGTAATGGAAGTCAGTGGAAGAAGAGTGTGAAAGAAAGAAATAAGAGTTAAGGCCTTTGGAGGGGGCAGGAATGCAAGCAATGGCACTGCTGGAATCCTGCAACCCAGAAAAACATGACCCTGAGAAGAAGTCAGAAAAGACTTTCTGAAACTTATAGTGAACCCCCAGGCTCTGAAGGAAAATGGCAAAATAAAGATTTTGCAAAAGGGTCTATGGAGAGGATGCCTGAATCAACAGGTCGTCTAAGAAAGGAAATATCTGGATCCCACAAAGCCTGCAAAAAGCAATCACAGGAGCAAGGAATTTGGTGAACACCCGTGGGGCAGTAGAAAGGCCAAAGGGCAAAGCAGAGAACTGAAAATACCAGGAAGCAACACAGAAATGCAAAAACTTCCTGAAAAGAGGATGGATCAGAATATGGAGATAAGCATCCTTGAGATCTAGAGACATCATACAGGCCTTAGGGAGCAAGAGAGGAAACAGAAACTGCAGGGACAACATCCGAGAGGCAGGCAGTTTTAGAAAAGTGTTTAGATGAGAGAGGTCTCGAATAGGTCTCCAAGTGCCCTCTTTTCTGGCACTAGAAACAGTCTGGAGTAGTACCCCTGTCCATTTGGGATACAGGTACCTCTTGAATAGTAAACCAAGTCAAGAGATTTTGATGACCCTCTGGGAAAAAAGGGAAGCTGTTCACAAGGAGGCTGAGGAATGCTCATAAAAGGAGGATGGGATTTCCACACCATGAAGAACCCCTGACAAATGATCGACAGAACCCAAGAACCCTTAGTAATCTGAAGGCAAACAGAAAGAGACAGAGAAAGGTGAAGACAAAGAGGAATGTGGCTGGGAAGAGACAGACAGTCACACAGCACCTGGTTTATCTGAAAAGGAAAGTTTCATAATCCCTGAAAACTGAGTAGCCTTAGCAGGAGGAGCCCGTTTGCCACTCTTCCTACCTTCAATAGAAGGGCGGGATTGGCTATGAAGAAAAGGCAGGCTTAGTGAGGTAATTTCTCCGAAATTTAGGAACAGGAGAAGCAAACACATGTTTGAGCACCTGTAAGGTCTTATCCATATCCTGAAGGGACTTAAACAAACCAGCAGCAGCTTCCCCTAACAAATGTTTAGAATCCAGAGGAACATCCATCAATTTAGTTTGAACATCAGCAAGTAGAGGTTGAAGCCTAAGCCAAGAATACAGAATAGTTGTGTAAAATCTTACCATAATCACAGATGGTCTTCTCTTCCAGGTTACAGTATTCATAACCTTTGGGTTATCCTCTGCTTAGCTACCTGAACATCCAGTCAGTATACAACAGCTTTGGTCACTGCAAGGTACGTGGGATGTCGGACACTGGCCGTAGGGTGCGTGGGCCATTAAAGTGACGTATGCACATACCTTTCCTTAGAACTGAATGCCCCAGATGGAACCCAGCCCCAGGATAGCTGCACAAGTCCTGTGTCATCCAACAAGGCATGCTTGTACATACATACATATCTATCTATATATATATATACACACATACACATACACACACACAGACACACACACACACACATATATACACACACACACATATATATATATATATATATATATATATATATATAGACATATACACACACACACACACACACACATTTTAAATATATATATATATATATATATATATACACACACACACACACACATACACACACACACACACACACACACACACAAGCATAAATATATGGATCCACTTCATAATCTTGACATACTGAAATCTCGAATTTCAGTTTTTCGAGACCATGAAATCGAATTCACACAACACCGAAACACCAAAACCGCAAAGTCCAAAAACGCGAAATTCAAAACACCTAAAATGCAACACACACCAGACCACACATATACCACAACACCCACATCACAACATAAACAAACAAAACAACACACATCCACAAACCTACAACACCCCCCACATCCCCCTACTTATATATACGAACTTGAGAACGCACAAATAATAAAAAAAGCAAACACACACACTCATTCTACAGTCCCTCACACACACATCACACATATCAGCACACTCACCTGCACCCGAACTACCACCCAAAACCCTTACAAAACACTCACTTACCTGACATAACACCTAAATCCACACACGGCACCGCACACCATCCACACACAATCCCAGACTTTATGTAACGTAAAGCCATAACCGTGAATTTGAAATATTCGAATTCACAATTACGCACTTTCGCTATTTTCAGACTTCGACTTTATAGCCTCGAGATACTGAAATTCGACATTTCAGTATTTCAAGATTATAAGGTGCTTTTATATATATATATATATATATATATATATATATATATATATATATATATATATATAGCTAGATATGGATTCACTTTGAATCATCGAATGTTCAGAACATCGACGTTCTGATCATTGAGACCTGAACATCGAAGGTTCAAAATGAACCATAAAAACAACAAAATAATCACAAAAAACTATGTTATGGGCAGCCATGGTGGTGCAGTGGTTAGCATTGCCGCCTCACAGCAAGAGGTTCTCCGGTTCAATCCTCGGCTGGGGTGCCTTCTGTGCGGAGTCTGCATGTCCTCCCTGTGGTCACATGGGTTTCCTCCGTGTGCTCCGGTTTCCTCCCACATCCCAAACACATGCTGTAGGTGGATTGGACACTCTAAATTGGCCCTAGGTGTGAGTGTGTGCGTGTGTGTACCTTCTGTGGAAGGTTGGGCGCCGGGCTGGCAACTCGACACCATAAAACTCCACTGCCAATCATGAGCAGCAAGGTGATCCACTGTGGCGACCCCTAACCAGGAAAAGCCAAAAGAAGAAGAAGAAGAATCACAAAAACTATGTTATGCAGGGGCCTTTGCCCCCCCTACTTTAATATTCCAACTAAAAGATCATACTACAGTGGGGTAAGGGAAATCTCCCATTTACCGCTATATGCAGTAGTGCTAAATGGGAGATTTCCTGTACCCAACCTGCAATGCCAACACTCAGATGGCACACACACAACATGCAGGGCACCTTGCTGCCCTGCATACACACCCAACATTCCACAATCACACTTACCTGGCACTATCACTTTAAACCTTCGATGTTCTGAACATCGATGTTCTGGTCTCGATGATCAGAATGTCGATGTTCTGAACATTCGATGATTCAAAGTGAATATATATATATATATATATATATATATATATATATATATATATATATATATATATAAATTGTATCTGCTTTTACTGTATTTGTGTTTCTTCCTACTTTATTTTGCTTTTGCGTCATCTTAAAAGTACTCAATTGTATTTATTACTGCTTGGTGTAACTCATTCTAAGCCTTTTAGTTTAAGCACTTGGGCTTCAGACCAGTTGTTTTACATTAGGAAGGTTTGTGGCCTGCACTGTGGTGGCAGGACAGGTAGCTTACATCCTTCTAATTTGGGAACTGCTGATTGAGGGCTCAGTGTCTGTTATTCTAAAAGTGTATTAGTTCTGGTTTAAGCACGTGGGCTTCAGGCCAGTTATTTTACATTAAGAAGGTTCGTGGGCTGCACTCCTGTGGGAGGAGAGGCTGGACTCTGCCCTTCTAAGCTGGAAATTTCTGGTTAAAGGCTTATAGTGCCTGCATATTTGAACTGTTTCTTACTGAAAGTGGTACACCTTGCTTGCTGTAGCATAGACTAGATCCAGGCCTGCTGAACCTAGCTTTGTTTGTATGCTTGTTGTTTGTTGACTTGTTATTTCCCTGAAACGCTAATTCCACCTAAAATGCAGCTTTTCAGCGCTTCTGTGGATCCCTAGTGATATCTGCATTGCTTACTGTACTTATTTCCTTGTTTCACTTGAAAGAAAGTTACTGTTTGTCGTTTTTGCATTTAAATTACCTGTAACACATTGCATTTAAGTTACCTGGCACTTGCTCACTAAGTCAGCACTAAAAAATTAAAAGCACTACACCCTCACAAACTCCTCGAGTATCTTGTTCCCCATTGGCCCTTTTTTTCAATTATAAAGGAATTCCCAATACTATTCTAGCATGTCCAAAGGTCAGTTGTCAATCTCCTCTCTGGTCCAGCTGGTGAATCTGGGAATCTTGAGGCAATGTTACAACTGCCTCATGTACACAGACAACCCTCTCCTCCTCCCAACAAATTCCAACAGATGTGAGAGATGCAACCATATAGCCAAACTGGAGGCTAAGCTCTCTCAACTCAGTACTGGCGTAACCAAGTCAGGAGGAGAAGTAAACCACACTCACTACAATTCCAGTCTCACATAGACCTACCACGACAGCAAACCAAACACATAAACACACAAAAACATACTTGGAGGCTCTAAATAAAAACCTGCCTAAGCAGCAGAGACCTCCAAAGCAGACACCCAAGCAACCGCTACCCCAAAACAAAACA
Organism: Protopterus annectens; assembly: GCF_019279795.1. Classification (NCBI taxonomy): domain Eukaryota; kingdom Metazoa; phylum Chordata; order Ceratodontiformes; family Protopteridae; genus Protopterus; species Protopterus annectens. The sequence goes on along the minus strand of NC_056737.1, from coordinate 1,745,482,260 downwards.
CGTGCAACACATAGCTCACAAAGCCAGTGTGCCAAACAGTCACAGCCCTTAAGGCTAAACAACACACCTGATACACTTGTAATAGGTGACTCTATCGTCAGGCATACTGACGTCCCGCTCACCAGGCTGAACAAGGAGAAGGTCACGGTGAGCTGCCTGTCAGGCACTAGGAACGCCACATAACACATGCACTCAGGTCACTCCAAGGCAAGTACAAATATGACTCAGTCATTGTCCATGCTGGTGTGAATGACCTGAGACGTACCTCCCTGGACTACATGAAAAGAGACATAGAGGAGCTCTCTGAGCATGTAGCCCAGGCCGGTATGACCCTGACCTTGAGTAGCATCTTACCCTCACCAAGAATGATGCCACAATATGAAGACAAGATGATCAATTTCAACAATTGGCTTAAGTATTGGTGTCATTCAAAGGGGATCCAATGCCTGTCAGCCTGGGATGACATGCTCGACAAGCCACGATGCTTCGCTAGGGACGGCTTGCACCTGTCACCCCTGGGCTTTCGGATATTGGCAAAGGCTCTTGCTACCCCCATAGTGCCTTTTTAGGCAAGGCTCAAAAGACAAACCAACCTCCATAGGTATCACAAGGGATAAGAAACTAAGAGTAATGCTACTCAACGCCAGAAGTCTAAACCTCAAGATGCACGCACTCGAAACTCTCCTTAGCACGAAGAACATCAATATCTGTGCAGTAACAGAAACCTGGTTCAAGGCTCCTGAGAGCACCCCAGCACTACCAGGTTATACCTCATACCATGCTTTTCGGCCCCAAAACTTGGACCGAACCACAAAAGAAGGGGGAGTATCAATATTCGTCAAAGATACCCACACCTCCAGGTTGGTGGCACAGTACGAAGCATCAGAGACTATCCATGTGCAACTAACAGTGGGTAAAACTGCCTTCCAGTTTATAGCCTGCTACAGACCACCCTCCCAAACCCAGGAACCCCACTCGGCCTTCCTGAGAACACTGGAAAATATGAAGGTCTCTCCAAACACCATTATATTGGGCGACTTCAACTACCCAAACATAGACTGGGAGCATTACTCTAGCTCCAACACCCTAGCCCAAAGGTTCCTAGAATTTATAAACTCAAATGCTATGGAACAACTTGTTACCACTTCCACAAGAGCGGAAAACATACTGGACCTGATCATCACCAACATGGGGACTCTATGCTCCAGACCGGAAGTGCATCCCTCATTGGTAAGATCAGACCATAAACTAATCTCACTGGATATTCACATCCCGACCCCACCCCCTGCCCAGAAAACCACAGTGAAAAACTTCTCTAAAGCAAATTTCACACTCCTCAAAACCGAGGTGGAATCCTTCAAAGCCCCCGGGCCTGTGGAAAATATGGCCCAGACCGCAGAATCCTTTGTAAACGCATTCTATGAACACCTTCAGGAATGCATGGATCATGCAATCCCAAATAAAACCAAGACCCAATCCTCCAAAGGCAGACATCCTGTCTGGTGGACCCCAGCCATAAACAAACTATACAATAGAAGGAGGAAGCTACTACATGATAGAACAAAATCCCAAAATCCCAAAAAGGGAAGGCATCTCTGATCCGTATTAGCAAAAAACTACGGGCACTCATAAAATCGTCAAAGGCCAGCTTCGAGATAAAAATTGCACAGGACACTAAGGATAATCAAAAGGCTTTCTTTAGTTATGTTAGGAACCTGGGTGGGAATTACCAGATATGCTCAGAATTAGTCCAAAATGACAAAAAATACACAGAACCCACAGACATTGCCAACATCCTAGCTGACAGGTTCATTGCAAACTTCTCCCCCCCATCCCCACCAAAAGGGCGAATATCTATCACAGCAGAGTGCTGCCCCCCTGACATCTCAGATGCTCAGGTAAGAGCCGCCCTCTCCAAAGCAAAAAACACAGCATCAATGGGACCAGACGGTGTCCCGGGCTGCATCCTACATGAACTCCAAGAAGAGCTAAACCCAAACATAAAACTACTGTTCAGTCTTAGCCTTACTACAGGATATGTACCCAAAGAGTGGCGTACAGCAACAGTGGTCCCTCTCCACAAAGGTGGTGCCTCAACGGATCCTGGAAACTTATCGCCCCATAAGCCTGACTAGCTTGGTCTGCAAAGCTATGGAAAGGATCATCATGGACCTCATAAATAAAGATATTGGGGACCTACAGGCACTGGATCCTACCCAGTTCGGCTTTGCTAAGGGCAGATCCTGCCTCTTAAACCTGGTCGATTTCTTTGAAACAGTCACCAAGACCACTGACGAGGGTAAGGTGGTCCACACAGCCTACCTGGACCTCGCAAAAGCCTTCGATACAATACCCCACTCGGGCATTATAGATAAGCTCACCAGCTTAAATATAAACCCCTATGTCACTAGATGGGTTGCAAACTGGCTCAAGGACAGAACCCACATGGTTAGAATTGCTGGAGCCATGTCAGACTCCAAACCAGTTACAAGTGGCGTCCCACAAGGCTCAGTCCTGGGACATCTCTTGTTCGGTATATATTTCTCGGAGGTACAGGCAAACACGGAAGGACTGTGGCTGACCAAGTTCGCAGATGACTGCAAACTGGGCGCCATAATCGACTCTCCAGCCGAGACAAGCATCCTCCAAAAGGGCCTCATAGAAACAGACAACTGGTGCCAGAGCCATGGCCTCAAGCTAAATGCCAAAAAGTGTATAGTCATCCCCTTTGGCAAAAACAAAGTGCCCACAAATTACCACATAGGTGGTAATCCATTAAGTACAGAAGAAGTAATTAGGGACCTGGGGATGCAAGTTGATAGCAATCTTTCATTTGACAACCATGTGGCCAAAGTGGTTAGAAAAACGTTTTATATAGCCCACCTAATCATGAAGGGATTCACATCTAGATCAGGGGAGGTCATCGTGCCTCTTTACTCATCCCTCATCAGGCCCATAATTGAGTACAATGCCCCTTTTGGGATGTACCTTACCAGACACCTGCAGCAACTGGAAAGACCCCAAAAGTACCTCATCAAGAAGATCAAAGGGCTCAAACAGATGCCATATGCTGCCCGGTTAAAGAAACTCCAGCTCTACTCAGTGGCATACCGCCTGTTCAGAGGCGATCTGTGCCTGACGTATAAAGCCATGTCCAACCCGGAATTAATGGACATGCTGCACCTCAGAAAATCCAAATCCCATCGAGCTACACGCTCGAGAGACTTGAACCTCAGCACTGAAATAAATAGGACATGCTGGAGGGACAGATTCATAACCCAGAGGCTCCCTTCACTCGAATAAAATCCCAGTCCAGGTTAGGCAGAGCCCCTCATTGATTCTCTTCAAGAGGAATCTTGATGAGTGGATGGGAAATCGTAGGTTTACCCCAGGTATCACTTCTGTGTCACTGTTAGACAGAGGCACAGTATACTAACCTCGAAAAAGGGCATAGCAAAATTAATTTAAAATGGGTGGCGAAAGCCAAACACACTCTGGCTAGGCTTATAAATGCCCTAGGGCAGACAGCCTAGTATGAACCTATGAACCTATATACCGCATATAGAAGGGAAGGGTAGGGCTAAAATACTGCAACATGGAAGAGAAGGACATCTATGGTTTTGGTAAGATTTTACACAACTGTTCTATGTCCTTCTATTCTCATGTTGCAGTATTACCTTTGCGTGAGTGCATAATCTCAAAGGGAAGAGGAGGAGGGTGGTATGGAACTGTTTCAAAGAACCTATGCAGGATTGCCCTAACAAACCCTGCGCTAGACCTGGAAATATGGTCCAGTGTGTAACGTTTGGTGAAGGTATGGACAGATGTTCAGGTAGCTGCCTCTAGAATGGAAGCAGTGTCTAGCCCTTTGAAGAAGGCTGCAGATGAGAACATGGCTCTAGTGGAGTCGGCTTTAATTTTTGAGGTTAGAAGTTTGCCATGGTAGGTGTAACAAAAGGAGATGGCCCTGGAAATCCAGGTAGCAATAGTCTGTTTTGTCACTGCTTTTCCTAGAGCTCTGGACTGAAAGAAGACAAACAATTGCTCTGATCTCCTAAGAGACTCAGTCTTGGCAATATAGAATCTTAGTTGTCTGTGAACATCAAGGGAATGCAGGACTCTCTCACTGTCATTCTGGGATGTAGAAAAAAAGGTGGTTCAGGAACAGCTTATAGACCACCTTAAGCATGAAGGTTGGTTCTTAGGGTCACTCTATCCTTGTGGAAGATGAGAAAGGGTGGGGTAGCCATGAGGGCCTAGAGCTCTGACACTCTCCTGGTTGATGTCATGGCCACCAAAAGCAGTCTTCCAAATGCAGTATTTTAGAGAGGCGTTTCATGCTGGTTCAAAATGAGCAACAGTGAGCTTCTCTAAAACATAGTTCAGGTCCCAAGAGGGTGGAACAGGCCTCCTGGGAGGCCTGAGGTGCAGTACTCCCTTAAGGAATAACTTCACTGGAAGTCAGGAGGTATGAGTACAGTCAAGAGGCAGACAAGCCAAAATAGCAGCTAGGTGGACCTTAACAGAAGAATATGCCAGCCCTGCTTGCAACAATTCACACAGGTAGGATAACATTAAATGGCCTTCTGCCTGAAATGCATCTAGCTGTCTTTGAAGACACCAGATGGAGAATCTTTTCCATTTGGACAAATAGGATCTCCTAGTATTGGGTTTCCTGGCCTCCTGCAGGACATTAAGCACGTCCTCCGTGTAAAGGTGTCTGAAAACTATCAAAACTCTACATCACCCACAGGGTTCGGTTCAGAGATTCCAAGTGGGGATGGATTAGGGATCCCTTGTCCTGTGTGATAAGGTCCACTCTGGGAGGTAACTTGCGATGACTGCCCCTAACTATATGTAGAGGGGGGGGGGACCAAGGCTGTCTTGGCCAAAAGGGAGTCACCAACAAGATGTTTGGTTTGTCCTGCTGAATTTTAAACAGGACTTTTTGTAGGAGTGGGAAGGGGGGATGCATAGAGAAACAGTCCCTTCCATGAGATAGAAAAGGCATCCATTGCCCTCGCTAGGGGGCTGGGTGCCCTGGTACAAAACAGTGGAAGTTGACTGTTCAGAGGGGAGACAGATATATTTGTGGTGTACCCCACTTGTGGACTATGTCCAGGAACACATCCCTGTGTAGCATCCATTTGTGGGAATGTGACATGGACCTGCTCAAGGTGTCTGCCTGAGTGTTCTGAGCTGAGGGAATGCAGACTACCTGCAGGGTGACTCCACATTGGGCCACCAATTCCCAGGCCTGGAGTACAAGTCTGCATAGCAAGTAAGATTTTGTTTCCCCTGTTTGTTCACATATGAGAGAATTGTACTGTTGTCTGTGAACAACTTCAAGGGGCCTTGCTTCAGAATGTGTTGGAAACCTTCAAAGCAAGGATGATGGCTTTCATTTCTCTGATGTTGATGTGCTCCCACTTGAAGGGTCGCTTATCCATGTACCCTGCACCTTCAAGGTTTGAGGTACCTGGAATGGGGTGAGAGGTTGTAATGGAAGTCCTGGGTTGAGAGAGAGACTTGATCCAACCACCAAAGGATCTCCTTCCTTAGGCATGGCAGGGAGGGAATGTTGTGGTCCAAAGGGTGGGAGTGTTGGGTCCATGTGGACTTCAGGTACCAATGAAGTTTTCTCATGTGGAGTCTTGCCGGTGGCAACATAGGTATAGTGGAGGCCATATGTCCTAGGAGTCTGAGATATTGTCTCGCTGTCACAGCAGAGGCATGGAGGATAGACAGCAGATATAGCTTCAGGCATTCCACTTTTTGTGGTGGAATGAATGCCCTCATGACATCTGTCCTTATTTGGCACCACAGGAAAACTTGGTCCTGAGAAGGGTTTAGTTTGGACTTGGGGAAATTGATGTTGAAACCCAGGAACTGCAGGATAGAGAGGACTTTTTGGAGATAGATGTGTAGGGAAGTGGAACAATCTGTCTGAATCAGGAGGTTGTCCAGGTATGGAAAAATCTGAATCCCTTGCACCATGCAATAGGCTACCACTGGAGATATACACTTGGTGAATACCTTTGGAGGAGTAGACAGTTCTCTGCCTTGCCCTTTGTACTGAAAATGCGGAACCCACACAGAAATGTAAATACCTCCTATATTTGGGCCTTATGGGGATATGTAGATTGGCATCTTTGATGTCCAAAGTGGCCAGAAATGCCTGAGGCATTAGCAGTGGGGAAAAAAAAAAAGAGTCTGGGGTGTAAGCATGTGGAAAGTGGGTACTTGTAGAAAAAGGTTGAGGTGGGAGAGATCCAGGATGGGTCTCCATGGGCCATCTTTCCTTGCAACTAGGAAAACTCTGGAGTAAATACCCTTTCCCTTCTCTGACAGAGGGACAGACTGGACAGTCCCTTGAGAGAGAGGAGGCTGTCTAATACTGTCTGGATAAGGGGAAGCTGGTCCTTTGGTGGTTATGGGATGTCTCTTAAGGAGAGAGGAATGACCCAAGTCATGAAGTTACCCTTTTCTATAAATGGACAAGACCCATCTGTCTGAGGTAATGCTTTGCCAGACGGGAAGACAGTGAGAATGACTTTGGGATAGGGGTTTAGAATCCACAGGAGGTGAAGGGACTACCTGCCCTGTCCTGCAACTGAGGCTTCTGAACTGGAGTCTGAGCAGGCCTGGACAGAGGCTGCTGCTTCCTGGAGCTCTTTTTGTGCCTAGAATGAGGGGTAGGAGCAGAATGTTTCTGGATGAACTGTGTTTTGGTGGGATAATTTGTATGGAATTTAGGGACTGGAGGCACAAACAAATGTTGTAAGTCTTGTAATTCCTTCCCTTTTGCTGAAGAGTTTTTCAAAGCTCTGTCTCTTTAGCCCTAAAATGGGCATAATTGTCCAAGGGTGCATCCAGAAGTTTAACCCTGATATCATCAGGTAGGGGTTGAAGTCTCAGCCAAGAATACCTTCTAAGCACTGAGGCAGAAGCTGCAGATCTTGCCAAGGCCTCTGCAGCAGCATAGCTGCATCTGACAGAGTGTCTTATCAATTGAGAGGACAAGGAGATGAGGCTAGATATTTGTGCCTTAGAAGGCGAGTCTGGGAGATCAGCCAAAAGTTTAGAAACCTGAGACAAAAGGGCCAGGACATACTTAGACATGTGTGTCCGGTAGTTAACCACCCTAAAAGCCAAAGTGGCAGAGGTGTATATGCGTTCCATGGTCTTACTGTCCTTATCAGTGGGAAGGACAGAGGTGTGGGGAAGTAATATGGAGGGTTTTTCTGCAGAGACTGCAACAGTACCAGGGTCTGCAACAGGGCATTTAATCAGAAGTTTGGCCCCTTCTGGGACCTTATAAAACCTGTCAGGCCTTCTAGGGGCTGGTGGCTGGGAATCAAGATTTGTAGAGGCTGCATTGAAGGCATCCAAAAAGGCTGGTATGACTGGAGGGATGGCGGAAGGTGAATGTGTGTCCATTTGTAAGAGTTCATAACATCTCTTTTGAACTTCGGACATTTCAGACAAATCTCATTTAAAAAACTCTCTCATTCTAGACATGGTTTCACCAAAGGTGAGATTCTCTCCTGGGGAGTCTGCCTCAGCAGAGTCCTCCTCAGGGGTGGCATGCCCAAGAGAGGAAGGCAACTGAGAGGCACAGGAAAGGGAGTCCTCTGAAGAGGAATCTGAAGAGTGCTCAGCTTCAAGAGGGAGAGGGCCTTCATGTGGTGAACTAGGACTGATAACTGGAAGGGCAGCAGGAGGGAAAGCAGGCATAGAAGGCCTAAGGGCCATTAAGGCATTAAATAAGCTTTGACAGAAAGCTTGCCAAGGAGGCAGGCTTTCTGGAGGAGGAGGAGAGGCATGTTTTGTCTTTTGTTTCCTTTTTAAGAAAGAGGTAGGCCTGCAGGGCGTAGGGCCTAAGGAAGACCTTGGTTAAGACTGTACTAAAGCAGTGGAAGGACCTGTCTGGACGTCTACTGCAAGCCAAGGTTCCCCTGCATTGTCAGCACCTGATGTCTGCAAAACCTCCATGGACATGCTTTCTCCCCTGGGTTCTGTGGCCTCCCGAATGGTACTCACTATACCTAATTCGGCTGGTTCCATATTTTCCTCCAGGTGAATGTCGGCCACAGGGGAATGCTGGGTGGAGGAGGTGCAGCAGCAGGTTCAGGCCCGGAAGCTTTGGCCTTCTTTTTTGGTGGCTCTACAGTCTGAACGGATGGCCCTTCCAATGCCAGAGCCAGACGTTTAAGATGCTGATTTTCTAAGCTGATGTTTAGGGCATGCAGATGGCTGTGGAGAGCCTTAGGAATGAAGGCCTGACAAATCGCTCAGGTTTTATGGTCATGGCTGGGCCCGAGACAGAAAAGGCAGAGGTCGTGGGCATACTTATGGGGGATCTGATGTCCGTACCTACACTTTCCTTTCCTGGGTGACACGAACTTAACCAGGCATGCAGTGACCAAAAAGAGAAGAAAATGACTGCAATGGGGGTACTTATCAAATCTGAAGATCTGATGGCAGAGACAGCAGGAAGAGCTGACGTTCAACTGGTGGCAGAGAAGTTCTTGAGGAAAGGTACGTGCAGACATCACTTTTATGGCCCACACACCCTACGGCCAATGTTAGACATCCCACGTACCTTGCAGTGACTAAAGCTTTTGTATACTGGCTGGACATTTGGGAAGCTAAGCAGAGGATAACCAAAAGGTTATGAATACAGCAACATGGGAATAGAAGGGCATCTCATTACTGAACCAAAAACAGCAGACCTAGAAGAGGCATCTACTGCATCATGACTACATTTAACAGAATGACGAATGATTTTACAGGAAGTCCCTAGCAAGGAAAGAACAGAACAGAAGTTTTATCCTCAGTGTCTGGAACATCAGAAATAACTTGATAGGCCTGATAAAGAACAGCCAACACATACCTAGACATATGGGGCTGATAATTAATAGCCCTAAAAGCTAGGGTAGCAGAAGTGTAAACCTTCTTACCCAACCTTTCCATAGTTCTGCTGTCCTTGTCAAAGGCAATAACTTGGGCAAAGGAAGCAATTAAGACGTATGGTCATGACAGGCTCCTAGGCAAAAAAATCATGGTGGTCTTTACGGGGAATCTGTCTCCTCCAAAAATTCCAACAGGGCACTTATCTGCAACTGCAAAGAAGTCAGCAAGCAGGCACAGGTAGACCCTGGAGAACAAAAATGCGTTCAACTGGCAGAAACGGACACAGGAAAACAGACCAATGATGAAAAGATACGTTCAGAACTGGCAACAAAAGTTCTGTTTATGGCAGGCCTGAAAATCATCTTTATGCCCTATGCTACGTAGGAAGCATTTGGGTGATGTTCAGCATACCTTTTAAGTAAGCAACAAGTAGTCTTTGGTAGACTGGTCGGATATTCATGCTTCTGCGGCAGAGAATCCCATATGGTAATGAATACTGCAGCATTGAATGTAAGGACATCACAGTCTGACCTACAAAAATGTTTAGGTAGAAGCTGTGAAGTGCTGTAGTCTGGAAAACAGTAGCTGCCCTTCTTGGGGAATGGTTTATAAGGCTGAAAAGGAATGTTACAAAGAAAAGTGCCCATTACAGGCAAAATAGAAATGTCTTTCCAACTCCACCCATTAGACAATGAACCAGAGAAGATGTAAGTATATGTACATAGTGTATTCCATAAACATTTGTTTTCTTCATCATTTATCGATCTGTCTTCTGTTTGATCTCTTGAGTACCTCCATAATGGAGCCCTTCAGGTGCTTTGCTGGCCCTCTTTTTGCTCCCCTGTGCAGTAAATTACGGCACGTTATATGACTTACAAATATATACGCACATAAATCAACTGATAATGTCACCAATTAACCACCACCAGTAATCTCACAAACTGAAAAACATCACTGCCACTAAGGTCACTCAAAACATTTAATTATAGTTAAGCATGTTTGGCTGGTATCAAATATCCAGACTTTATCAGAACAAATAAAAACAGAATAGCCACAGCTTAAATAAAACCAGCAGTAACCATGTGACCAATTGCATTAAATGAATAATAGAATTAAAAAAGACATAATAAATCAACACTTGCCCCAATAACTAATATCAGTAAAAATTTTAACCTAAATACATCCACATTTTTCAAATAGAAAAACTCTAAAATATAGTTTATATATGTTTAACTGGTCAGTGGCAGTGATCTTTTTTAGTTTGTGAGACTAGTGGTGGTGGTGAACTGGTGACATTATCTATTTTTTTTTTTTTACATACTAATAACATCAAAAACAAACTGATAGTCTCTGTGGCGGTTTTGGACCTGGAGAGATTCTAATCTCCTCAAACCCTAGTGAAAATCTCTCTCAAGACACTTCTTTAGATGCACTGATGGACACAAAGAGGCACTGAAAACACAAGTTCTGTATTCAACCCAATCACTCTAATTCACATGTAGCAGTCTCTCTGATTTCCATTCAGCATACTTCCATCCTCAATACAAATAAAAGATACGACTGGCTGTTCACACTGTTTCATAACCACACATTCCCCCTACTTCTCTATGGGCTGCATTCTAACTCTACCACTTTCTTGTTTTCTGATCCCAGCATTTTTTGTTGTCTTGCTCCCTTTTATACATAGCTCGAACATTCAGGTGTTAAGTGCATATATAGGATATAAGTTACTCTCTCAAAATCTATGAATCAGGTGGAAAAAAGCTACACTTTGCAATTGGGTATTCACATATTCCAGTAAAGACAACTGCACGTCTGTTTAAAAGTCACCACTAATGCTCTGTCATTTGTTTGTGAGGTTTCTGGCACTCTGTACAGTCTTTCTGACTACACTGCTAGACTGTGATCACTTAGGACAATGTTAAATGTTGAAACTCCAACTACATTAAAAGTCTTTCATACTTGTATCTTGAGAAATGCTACCGGACATTATCACATCTGGAATTCAATTGTCTGAAAGTGTAGCTATTAGTACACTGGTCACATAATTTGTAGCATCGATTAACTTCAGACACTTGTGAAACACTCAATCATAATCTTCAGAAAAAAAACAGTATTGGTACTGAAGCAAATCTGTTCCTACTCTGCTCCGCTATCTTCCTGGAACTGAATGCTCAGTTGCTCTAAGAGCACCCCGGTCAATTTTCCATTTGGATTATTGCTGTGATACGCATTCAACACAGCAGAATTTGGAACTACATCATCTATTTGCAATGACATTCCTGTCTTTCTTTACACTTCATAATTTCTATTTGACTCGTGTATTCTCACCAAGTTAGCTTTCAGTAGCCTAATCTATCATGACGCATGCAATCTAATATATATATATTTTTTTTTTTTTTTTTTTTTTTTTTTTTAATGAAAATTTGCCAATACATCTTTCCTCACAGTAGACCTGCGTTTTGATCATGCTCCCATATTGAATACTGAAAGTATCTGCACTATTGAAGCATTCTTCACACACTGTTAAAAATCCTTTAGTTTATTTTCAGCCATAAGCAATTGTGAATTTATTCCATTAACATTCAGCTCTTCACCAAGCAATTCTTCTTCCTGTTTTCGCAACATAGGAATGTCTCAGTTTCCTTGCTTTTTAAGGATTACAGTTTAACAGTAAATCTTACTTCTGTAATCACAACACAATTCTCTGGAGTGTAGACAGTGCCTTGGGCAAAGACTTTAAATAAACTCTGTACTGGCTTATTGTCTATTTTAACCAACAATGTCCTATAAGTGTATTCAAGCAACTATTCACAACCACACACTACAGGAAATAGAACTTTTTTTTTTATATCAGAGCATACCATAAGCATCTAATTTATCTTCTTGTAAAATCAATGCACCACTTCAATTTTGGCTGGCATCTAATTCTAATGTGACTTACTTATTAAGATCATAGTATTTTAATGTGGCTAATGTGACTTACTTATTAAGATCATAGTATTTTAATGTGGTATAACCTAGCTAACATCTTGAAGACTCTATGGTTTACGTGCATTTTTTTTAAAGAGTGTATGAATGTCTGCTCAAAGTTATTTAAGTACTATAAAAGTACACAATTCAGGCCACATACAATTCAATTTCATTAAAGTCTTTAAAAAAAATAGCAGTCCATGTACTTCCTTTTCTTAATTTTGCAGTTCAAGGATAAGCTCCATATTACCAACAGGTGTACCTACAACTTAAGATTCCCAGAAAATCCACAGGTAAAGCACAGATAACACACAGCAGCTAATTCCACAGTTTCTTCCGATTAACGTACATGTAACTGCGGTGGTGGTGCTGCAGTATTGTTGTCGCCTCACAGTAAGACGTTGTCCTGTTCGATTCTCAGCTAGAGCGTCTTCTGTGTGGAGACATGCGTGAATGGGCGTACCTTCGTTGAAGGTTGTGCATCAGGGCTGGCAACTCGACACATAAAAATCTACTGCCGATCATTAGCAGACCGGAGTTCCGCTGTGGCGACCCCTAACTGGGAAAAGCAGAAAAACACAACAACTTCCAATTAACGTACTCCTATGAGTCTCCACTCCTTGCCATATAAATCCTTCTTAATTATGCCATACTCAAGTTTAGGAATTGGTGCACTTCTAGCTATGGCTTCCCATGACACTATGAAAGGAGATGTAAAAATTCTGCAACACAGTTTTACTTAATTTAGCATCCTATTAGTTGATAGTCTGGTATGTTGTTTAAAAATATGTTGGTTGGCCAGTGAGTGTTAGGCAGTTGTGATACAAGTTGTGTATACAGACAAAAGACAGTTTAACAACAGCCAGCTGAGTCCTACAAAAACATGCATCTTAACTTTAAGCGTATTACCTTTGGTTTGGGTGGCTAGTATGTTAATGTTATTTGCTCTATTATTCTGACATTCTCAATGCCTAATTTCAAGACTTCAGATGTTAAAAATAACCTAGGTATCACAGTTCTGCAACTCATGTTTTACATTTCTGTGAATCTGAATTAATTTCTCTTAGTCTCTTCAATAACCTAGTCAATCTCACACCATGTTTTGTTATTAGTCTGATTCCATATCAGTATGCTATCAAGAATATTACAAACACCATTAAGCTGATTATTGATCTGAGTGGTCAATTACCTAGTATATACCTATCACTTTGAATAACTTCAGGTGCTGAAGATATACCAAGTGGAAGCCTGAGAATTATCTACTATCCCACAGGTGACTGAGAAATATACAGACTTGAACTTTCCTCATCAAACAATTTTCCACATTCTTTGATTAGCATCAAGCAAACACTTTCCTCATGGTATGGTGTTCAAACTTCTTGAATTGTGACACTATTCTTTTCACAGCTTCATTGTAGATTGTTACAAATACCAATTTGTACCAAATAAAAAAAAACATTGCTGTTTACTGGCTCGGTGCTGTCAAAATTTTAGTTAATCATGTCTATACATTCCGTGAATCAATCTCTTCACTAGTCTATTCTTCAAATTTATAGTAACTTTCTTGAAGAATGCACTATTGGTAATGCTAAGAGTTCAAATACCTAGTCAAATAAAGCTAGATCAAAAAATCCACATGTTCATCCAATTACAGATAATTTCATTGACTCTCTTCCTCTGGCACATTAGCAATTAATTTTATAAGCAAGAATAATCACAATATACTTAGGAGTTATTACATATATATATATATATATATATATATATATATATATATATATATATATTACACACAAACATGCACAGTAACATGTTGCATATAAATGTTGAAAATGTGCCTTTAAATCTGCTGCAGTGTAAAATGTGGGAAAATTCTCAAAAAGAGCTAATAAGGAAACTCTCATGTATTAGCCAGTATTGAGGTCTTAATTAGCAATTACCATTACGTAAAAAGAGGTTCCCAATTCCAAGGATTCCAGAAGTTTAGTTCCTCATTTAGAGTATCATTATGAAAGAAGACCCTGAAGGTATGAAGTAGGTTAGCCCTGCTGGGGATTATTCATGAAGTGCACCAAATGGAGTATCTATGACAGTGATCTGGAATTGAGACCTGAGTGAGTTCAATAGCCTGAATAATTCAGGCAGCAGATTTAAGGGGGGGTGAGTAGACTATAGAAACTTAACAAAAATTATGTTTTTCTTACATTATTGCACACCAAAGGTCAGTCCTTGTTTTGTTTGCTTTTAAACTAAAAACCCAAGACAGCTGTTATTTTAATTTCTTTGTTACATGGGTACAATAAACCCGTGTTTTTAAATAACATGATGTCTCCTGTATTTGTTGGGACTTACAATATATTGTTGACTATTAAAAGCAGCAGAGGCACCAGTCTTACAGAACATAAAGTTTTATTATACAAAAAATTAAGATTCTTTCCAAAATATGGCTTAAAAAGAGTACAGCAAATCCTTCAACACAGTACCATATAACTATGTTTCAGTTTTTTTCCATTTTCTTGTAGTTAGTGTGTGTGTGTGTGTGTGTGTGTGTGTGTGTTTCTCTGAGCCTCTCAACATATCTGTTTTCTAAATTCCTGTAGCAGGAACATTCTCCAGCTTCCACTTGGTGTCATTTTCCAGGGCTTCCTTTATTATAGATTTCTGTCTTCCACAACATCTGCTCCGGACATCAAACCCCCCCATCAAGAAGGGCAAACAAAACATTGCAGAGTTTCCTCAGCCCTTCATTTATACAACTTTAATAGCGTAATTAAGCTGTTCTGATTAATACAGCAAAGTTTCTCTCTGCTCTTAAAGAGACATAATCTTCCTGCTTGGAGTAACTGTTTTATTTACAAAAATAAAATAATTACTATAATAGCTCTAAATACAACATTTGTATCCCTATTTACAAAATTTCTGGTCACCAGTCCTTCAGAATTTAATGTGATCCATCACAATATGCAATACACACTCGTATATCAATATAAATATTTGTCTGTGCGCGTATATAAAACAAGCATGCACAACGCATTATATACAAATAAGCAAAACGCCATTGCATAAAAAATGCATTACTCTCCATCAACTCCTTTTCATAGTTTTTTACAACTATCTCTTTTCTCATTGTTAAAATCTCTTAAATCACTCCTGATCTTGGACTATAAATTTTCTTTAATTCACAAACACGTCTGTATCCAATCAAGACGTTCTGCACTATGCAATCCACCACTACCACAGTATCTCATTATACAACCTCAGTTTCTATTTCCACACACCCTCATCTCTTCACAATGCTATATTAACAAAAAGATGTTCTTCCATCTTAAACGCTACTTATTGCCCATGTTAAGTATGTCAGTCTTCAACTCTTCAACCTGTACTCTCTAAAACACCTATGTAGTTCACCCACACTTCTCTTGCCTCCACATAACACATGTTGGGACTACACCCTGAATTTTTTATAATGTAAATCTATAGTGTTTTACCTTCTCTGCTACTTTTTGATTCTTTGCTATTTTTTAAAAAAAGTATCTTTTATGTTAACTGGTAATGCAAAAATATTTGTAAAATGGATATTATCAAATCATGTTTATTCTGCTGTATTCAAGCAATATATTTTGGAGCTTTTCTCCCCGGGTCTTCGCTGAAAATGGGCTCCTCACCTAGTCTGACACTACAATAAATAAAAAATACATAACTTTACTAAGTTTTTGCCTATATAGCCATAACATTATTCTGTACTACTCTATATCAACTCTGCCTTGTACAGTAACTGATCTTTCCTGCTTAGAGTACTATTAATCCAGTGTTTTGCAACTTTTTTTTTTTGCAATCTGATTTTTATTATCATTTTTTTAATATACAGATACAGACTTAATTACAAGTCACACAAGACATATATGCTCAAAACAAGTAATTGGATATATTTAGTAGAACCTGCTTAAAATACTAGTATAATCTTTCCAATATTACAAGAAAATGTATTCACTTTTCATTATACAAGTGATTAGGAAATTGACATAGGATAGTTGGAGGTAGTAAATTCAACAACATGCGTTTATTATTCAGATATGAGGATGTGTATCCGTACACCTAAAACCTATTAGCTTTAACTATACACATTATGTACACTCGACTGTTACTGAATGATTAGATATTAGTATAAGAAAACTAGTTGTTAGTATTTACACAAGGGATGTGGTAGCAAGGTTTCTATTTTGGTCTTTTTGCAACTTTACTATTGATTTAACTATTACAGAGTTTTATCCCTAAATTTAAGTTGTTAATTACAAATGTTGTATCAAGCTACTTTGCTTTAATGTTATCATCATTGTATAATGCCCCTATCCTGGGTCCCTCTAAAATTAGGCAGTAACTTCACAGGGCCAACCAGATCAACAAAGCAAAAATAAGTACATAACCATTTAAGTCACTTGTTAGTTTAGACTTTAGACCATTTTCTCTTGATATCATCTTTTTCTAATTCATTTGCCTTGTCAACAATCCTATTCAACACATGGATATCTAAACATTTTTCTATCCGATTTCCTGCATTTTATTTCCTTGTACTTAAGGATAACTTGTTTGACTAACCCCATTAACAGATTTCTCTACTGAGGTCTTTTTTTTAAATGCTAGTCTAATCTTTCTTCCCCCAAATGCAAATGTCAGGGAAATAAACATATAGTCAGAGGTCGACAAGATGACTACATTCAGAATATATTACACTTACTCTGTTACAATACAAACACAGAAATGTACTTGTTTAGACACCATTTTGGCTCCTTTATCAAAACGGTTAATGTGGTACAGACACTAATGATATTTTTTAGGGATACTGTGTCAAAACTGAAACATGCATATTACTGGCTAATGTTGAACATGAGACATATGTAAAGCTTAGATATTTTTAGAATTTGCATACTCACCAAAGCAACTGCAAAACTACAGGAGGATGAGAGCCAGAAAACTCACCAGTAAATGGATGAAGGAGTGGAGTTTTTTAAATGTATTGCTGCTGACACTGCAAGTTCAATCTGAATATGATGTAATCCTTGCAAAGGAGGTTAAACCATATAGAAACCTTTCTACTTATTAACCAAACTATCACTGAGGCATTTCAATTAGATTCAAATTACAAATATGGATTTGCTGTATATTCTTTTTACCATATCTCATATTTGATAAGTCAAACAACCAAGACAGAATGCACAGTTGCTATTTTGTACTATCCAGAATTTAATTTTACATTTTATATTCATTCATTTCCTGTGTAAGCACTTTGTGATGCAATGGCTTTACATGATGATATGAATGAGTAAGCCATTTGCACACGGATGACTTCAGTTCATTCTTTTTTAGATTTTAATAAATATTATATTACACACACTGCCAGTGTGTACTCTAAATTCTTCTTCTTCTTTCGTCTTTTCCCGGTTAGGGGTCACCTCAGCAGAACTCCGGTCCGCTAATGATTGGCAGTAGATTTTTTACGCGTGCCGAGGTGCCAGCTCAATGCCCAACCTTCAATGAAGGCACGCCCATTCTACGCATGTCTTTCGAAAGCCACTCAACCATGGCGAGGACATACAGACTCCACACAGAAGAAGCTCCAGCTGAGAATCGAACGGGAGAACCTCTTGCTGTGAGGCAACAATGCTACCGCTGCACGACCGTGGCTTATAAATCTGAAATTTACTGCCACAAATTCCAAAATGATTCTGTGCTACCATATCCTTGTGCCATTTTCTTGCACACTAATTTCTGTCTACACATTTTCAGTAAAAATTATGCCAACAAACAATTTTTATATGATTTGATTTGGATACATGCAACATATTCTACTGAAAATTATTTTCTTTCATTTTATACAATTTACAAAAGTGATTTTTTCCACAGCTCCTACACACTGGATTAACTGCAGGTTATTTTTGCTTAACATGCATATATAGCTTCATCTCACATAGAACTCCTGAATAACAAAATGATCACGCTTTTTATGCTTCCCAAAGTACTCATGATTCATTTGTACCTACTTTTACTCTTTTTTTTTTTTTTAACTTTTCTGTCTCAAAGCCATATACACAAGTCAAACTCTCTTAATTCTTTTCACTGTCAAAGTAGTTTCACTTGCTTTGTACAACTCAGTCACATTAAAATAATCAGATTCTGTAAAAGAATCTGTCACTCCTCTGCTCATTCTGGATCTCACACACACACACACACACACACACACACACACACACACACACACACACACACACACACACACACACACACACACACACACACACACACACACACCTCATAGTAATATATATGTAAGCTCACCAAAGTCGCAGATTTTGTACCAGTTCTTTGATGGACTAATCATCGATAGGCTCAATGGGGTCTTTATAAGGCATTTTTACTTTCCCCACAGGAAATGATATGTTGTCTTTCATTACACAAACTCCCTCTCATTCTCCATCTTAACACTCAGATGCATTATACATTTTCAGGGCTTCTTCTCTTATGATATACAGCAATGTAGCACACTACATTGTTTCAGGCTTCTAGAACATAACACTCGCAGGAATAAATTGAATTTCTGCAACTACAACTTACAGTCCTCAAAATAATTATCCTGAAAAGAGAAAAGCTTCCTAGATGGCTGTAGCTACACCATTTCTCAAATGCAAGCTGAAGCAACTTATTTGCAGTTATTTCTGACACCACATATTACATTTGGCATTTGTAAATACAAAAAGGAGGACTGCATGCTACCAACTTCATCACTATATCTTTGTTTTCAGAGAAAGCAGAACATAAATAAGACTACACAACATGTATAACTGGGAACTCGAAGGTCAGAGGTCAAAACTGCCAATTTCTTAAAGAAATACAGGTTTGCATTACAACTGCAATCCCCTACAAAACCAAGCCCCCACTGTGGTTGTGTGCTTCTTCATGCCCACATTGCTCAGCTTGAATGCATACACTCCTTGTCAGGACTTCTGCTCCCTAGTCTTTGTGTATAATGATCACTTTTATGCGCCTTTCCCTAGACAGTGGATTTTTAACAGGTCCAAACCATCCTCCTCTCCTTGGAAGGGTTACACCATATCAGACATCAGCTCCCATTCCTTCCAACCCAATACCTCCTGTTATCCAGAGAAGTAACTTATGTTAGCTAAGCTAAGAAGCAGGCAAAGGTTTACCTATCTACACCAATACACAGACTTCTTTGCCATTTGTTTTACCTTATTCTGCATCACACATGTTTAGATCTAATGTCATTTCATTGTGGGCCTTGGAACTTCAGTCATGCAACAAATGAGTTTAACTGTCAGATTATTACTTGCACCTGAGAACACTGACCTAAGCATGCTGTGTGTGCTGTGTGCTTCTATGACTGTAATGAAAGTTCAAGCAGTTATGCTGGGGTCTTCAGACTACCTGCACAAACTGATTGCACAATGTAAAACAGCCCAGCTGAGTGTGAAAAGAGCAGAAATAATTGGCCTGTTTCATGATGCAGAGTATGCCAGCAACAGTGCTGAGATAAAAGGTCATATCGCCAGCAACAGTGCTGAGATAAAAGGTCATATCTGTTCCATCTGTTGATTTCCACCCATAACGCATGCCATTTCAATACGGCTTTAGTTTGTACATCAAGTGCTCTATGCCAGCAAAGGGTTATGGGAAAAAACACCGAACTCTGCCAAAGAATGTTCTCTTCACTCTGTCATTACAATGGACTGGGCATCATCATGTCCACTGCACAAACAGATTGCAGGGGGTAGAAGGTAGTGTGTGGTCACAGCTGAAAATGAATCGCAACAGGCAGCTGCATACAGTAGCGTGTATTCATAGGTTGTTAATAGGCTAATGACCATTATGACCTTTACAAGCCTAGCCATGCACCCCAAACCATTTGAGTCCCAAGTATCATGGGGAGGGGGGGCATGTTCACAGACAGGTAGCTAAAGATTTATAAGGGGAACTGTTAGTTAGAATAATACTTTTCTTATTAGCGTCCTCTGTCTATAAGTGGTATAGGGGCCAGATGGGGGTAAATTTATGATTTGTCAACCAATTTTCAAGGTTTTGTTTGAATAGGGTCATTGATGAACTCTGTTTTACATGGATGGGGAGCCTATTCCACAGCATGGAGATCCTTTGAGGCACATGTCTGTCACTTCTGCAAATTCTGTTTATCTCACAAGTGAAGTGCAGATCCCCGGTTACTCATACAGCTGCAGATGTCATCTACAAGGGATGCAGTGCCAGTGCTAGGTAAAAGACTACCATTACTGGGGTGGCGTGGAAGTGAAGTCAGACAGGAATCAAGGTACAGACACTGATACAAGGCAACTGGTTAATCCAAAATGAAGCTATACAGGTAAATCTTAAAAGTGTGAGCCCACAGATACTGCTCACAAATTTACTGAAAGATGCAAAGACATGGTCTTGTAACCTACACAGCTTTGGGGTGCCTCACAGGGGGATATGTCGCTTACCATAAACATGCTTATACTCCTGAAGATGCTAGAGGCTTGCACTCTGAAATAATTTGGTAATGCATGGAGTTTGATCATTGACAATTAAGTGTTTACCCTGTGCTGGAATTGTTTGGCCAAAAAAGTAAAGCCAATGACTGTAAAGGCTAGCTGTGGGTATAACTTCTTTACACAAAGCCAGACATACCATATTAGTTTTATACTACAGAATTGCTTAAAATATACATAGGTTCTCTTTTCTGAAAAATACTATTCTATAACAGGACACTGTGTGACTGAGCTTAAATGGCTCATTTACCATTGTGCATTGTCCCTTTGAATAATAGCTTTATTATGCATATTTAAACCAAAGAACAGATTAAAATAAATCATCTTGTTATGCTACACAAGGACATTATTTAAAAAAGGAAATGTTTTACTTAAAAAAAATAAATTAATTAAAAAAAATAAACAAATAATGCCACTCTGCATTTAGTGTTTGTTATCCATCTGCATTCCTTCATTACTGCGTGGGCATGGCATTAAGATAATTTCTAAGCTTGCACTTCTGGCAGATATTGATTTACTGCTGTATGCAGCACTTTGAATTAGATGCTTACAGGATGGGAAAATTTTTATTTTGAAAATTGAAAAAGGTGACTAGCATAATTCTTCCACTAATCAATATGGCATGATTGTACTTATGTCTATTAAATACAATTTGTTCCGGGTGTTTAAGCAACTACCAGGGGTAAAGGGGTGGGAGTAAGGGGACTGTCAGATGCATTTTTTTTTCATTTCAGTAGACACAGTGTCTTACATTTAAGCCTGAATACTAAACTTGTCATTTGTTGTGGGTAATGTAGAATTTACAACTGTTCAGACTGCAGTCTCTAATTAGCCTTCCCTTATGTTATGCTTCTGAATACAAATCATGGCAGTAGCCATAAGTTTAGATTGCATACGCAGACCTATAGCTGTTGTGGCCCCCCACCTCCCAAATAACATTTGAAAAATGTACTCCGCATTCAAAATGTTGCCACTACCTACCTAGCAAAGGGACACAAAAATAATCTGTTGCTATTTTCAACCATGTCTATTTTTAGAGACACATTTCTATCACAAGTATGTTTTGTATAGCTCTTTACTTAGTTCTAAACATTCTGTGCTCTTTCATTATTACAGATTCCAAGACATTCTTAGTAAAAAAATGTTTCCATGCATGTACACTGTATACGGCTAGCTACACTCTTGATATAAATTATATTGCATTGGATAATAACCCCTAACAGCAATCACCAATATCTGGAAGTGTTATGTGTGCTAGACTCCATTCCATGGGAGGACTCACCCCCCCCCCCCACACCTCCTACAGTACAACAGGTTTACAACTGCTTTAGGCCCACTACATATACCTAAATTGTTCAGTCAATATATACATAAGTCAAGCTTTGTCAGTCTGTATGTGTAAGTGTGCATTCTAACACTTTCATTTCTTTGAAACAGATATCCTACATTAGGTTGTCTAAGAAGGCAGTAGGGATGCTGTTTTAAAACTGGAGTTTGTTCCGAACCTGTGCTTGTTACGTTCACAGTTCCTAGTCCAGACCACTCATATCACACAGCCCTGATATTTGTTCAGTGTGAACTCACTAAAGAAAAACAAACATTCATACCTACATATCATCTGATAAGGCAAAGCAACGCAGCATACTGTTACATCACATCAGAAAGGTCAACAACTGAACATATCATTTTATGCATTTTTGCTCTTTGTAGTCACTTTTCAACTCACTTGTCTAACTTTCATTCTTATGAATTAAGAACAGATCAAACATTGCTGCTAGTTGGACAACAGACGGTCAACTTCTCTAAAACACTAATTTGTTAAACGGTCTTTAGAGAAAGAACAAAGTCAGAACTTACCTGAACTAGACTGCTGTAACAGGACATCGGCAGGGCTGTGTGGCTTCAGTCCCAAAGCGGAGAGTGGTGTCTTTGCAAGTCCAGGTGGTGAGCGTGCTGTGAAAAATACAGAATCAGACAGTTGCACAGGACATTGTTAGCTGTACTGTATTCCATGTATTAACATTTTTGTCTCTCAGAGTTAAGCATTCGAAGCAAAGGAAGCTCACATGTAAATAAAGACTGGCAGAAAAGTTGTTTGACAAACAGGCAGCACACGTATCTAGCCACCCCCACCTTGAAAGTGAACTACAAACATGCAAACCCTTAAGTTGTTTGGAAAAGAGGCAGGTTACTGAAGGCAGTCGAAGCATGCCTTCCACCATGTACAGCATACATGGACAGCAACTGCTATGTTTCACCTTCACAATGAAAGGCTTTACTAGTGACTGTAGCCTGCATCTGTGTATGCAGTAAGTTGCTACTGCAAGAGACACCTATAGGCCACTGTAAATGTCATGCAAGAGGCAGAAAAGTAAAGACTGAAAAACAACTAAAAAAATGAAACAGGTAAACATATGCTGTTAGCAAAAAGACAACATCCACCCTTCCAGTCTCTGACACAGCTCTTGTATTAAAAGTGTCAGTGTCTTTGCAGAGTGTGCTAGGTAAATAACTCCTAGTTAAAGCAAAAAAGTGGGGTTCAGGCTGTGTCCTATGTTCTGCTCTTGCAGCTTTTAAGATGGACAAAGCTTTACAGTCAATCTGATATGAAACACAGCCTTCATTCACAGAAACCAGCTATGCAGAATCACAGAGCTCTATTCATGGCAAGACTAGAGGACAAACTTGCAGACTCAGCAGCCCAATATCTTAGCATCGGCTGCTTGGAATGGATGTTAGTCTTTTCCATGCCAACAGAAAGGCCATGCGTGGGAAGCACAACACCCAAGGCACAACAGAACAAGCTAAGAAGCATCTAGAACTTGTAAAATCCTGAGACACTTCCACTTTAAGGCCAACAACAAAACAGGGCTTTGAGATCATATGCAGTAACAGTTACTAGTGTTCACTAACTGGAAAGACTTTTAAAACAGGAAAAGGAAAAAAGTTGCTCAGGCAATTTCAGTGTAACTTTTATGCTGTCACTATGACAAAAAACTTGCACCACTATGGGTCTTACAACTTCTATGGTGACAATTACATCATTGCTTTTACTAAGTACATGCATTATTCACAGTAAGCAATTTCTTCTAAATATAGTCTCAATGATTATACTATGCGATCTGTCATTAAAAATCCATAATTACTTAATAAAAGCACACATGCAATAACAGCAGATGACAGGGAAAAAAAAAACAAATTACCAGCATGAGGTCATATCCACAAGACAAAACAAAAAGCAACAATAAAATGCAACAGATTGCTTTCTCTCTGAGAAAGATTAAGAGTGGTACCAATAGTGACTAAGTGCATTAATTAGCCTGCGGTGCTATCACTCAACCATCCGTCCACTCTGTAGCATGGAGAAAGCTTTGCTGCATTTTACTGAACAGAAAATTTCATTTAACTAATGGAGACGGATGCTGAGAAAGACCAAGGAAGAAAAGAAAGCAGCTGCGTTACCCCAAAGACCTGGCTGGTATAGACAGAAATCAAAGCAATTCTTCAGGAGTTAGTGCTGTTAGTGACCTTGCCGAACAACATGCATGAAGCAATGCTGATGCCCACGTATTGCTGTGGGGGGGAGGAGACACGGAGTACAATACTAGCTGCACTGTACCGCATTTCAATTATGCAGTCGCATTTGGAATACCAGGAGCCCAAGTCCCTAAGGCGGACAACTAAATAATTATTATATCCAATCGCATTTTTTCCTATAAAAAGTATGACAAGACAGCATGTGTAACCAGAAATAATACTGACCCATTATGGGGCAAAAACATATTTTTAAACTATCTCAAAAAATGGAACAACAGGGCATATTAGTAATTATAAAATGCATTCTTAATCTACCTTTTTGGAAACATACTACACAAAACAGCATTCCTTCAGCAATTAAAAAAAAAAAAAACTACAGCTTAAGAATGGTAGCCCCAAGTGAGCCCATAATTAGATTACAGCATTTACAGCCTGACATTCACCCAGGCATAAACAATAATGCAAAACGACATATGCTGCACTTTGTAGCTAAACACATGCCAAAGGAGAGAATGCAAACTGTAGGCTGAGCCACAGATTTTCAGCATCGAAGCTACTACATAGCTCGTGCACTTACAAAGCATTCAAGGTATGCTGCCAACAGGGAAGAGTGGGCAGTTGTTTTAATTATTTAAAGTAATCTATGTAGATAATCTCAATATGGGCCAATGGCAATGCTGGATCATAGAATTATTAATTGTATTTGTGAATTCAACGTATCATGCTGTTTAGTAGCCTCCCTCACCCTACAATTTACCTGAATACTAATTTATTTTACATTTGTTGACCGGGCTAGTCTAACTGGATATGTCCATTTTCAGTAGAGGCCCGAGGAGAAAAGCTCAGAGTCAAAAATTTTATACATACATAGAGTCCACGAAAACAGTAGTAAAACACAATTTACATAAGTATAGCACAGCTTAGCAAAAATTTAAAAAAAAAAATATTTATTATTTTGCTTAGAAATATTTTACACTGGACAGTTTGAGCATCTGTGGGGGAAGTGGCATATTAACACTAGCAAGGATGTCTTTCCATTGTGTAAGAGGCACAAGCAGGCCCTACATTCACCTACAGAGGCTTTCATATGTGAAAACTGCAGAGTCTGAAAATGCCTACCACAGGCAGCATAC
Source organism: Protopterus annectens (assembly GCF_019279795.1). NCBI lineage: Eukaryota > Metazoa > Chordata > Ceratodontiformes > Protopteridae > Protopterus > Protopterus annectens. Next base: position 1,745,457,149 of record NC_056737.1, on the reverse strand, counting down.
ATGTATAGTCAAAGTGGCAAGTGTGAACATCATAGTTAGGCACCAGCGAACCCTGCTGTCGCTGGGGGCCCCCAACCACTAGTTATCTTATCTTGATATTTTGTAACATTTCTGTCAAAACAACAAAAGCTAGTACAAGAATTTTGCATATTTAATAAACCACGTGGGTAATAACTCTTATTTATATCTCCTTTAAAATTCAAAGATATTGCTGGTTACAGTAACAGTGTTTTATCAAGCAACAGCTTTCACAATTCCATTAAATATTTTCCCACTGACATAGTGCCCCTGGCTTGGTTAAACCCTGCTGGTGAACATTCTCGCCACTAAAATTAACATATTTAGGTACCTGCAATACCCACTGCTGCAAGGGTCCCCCTAATCATCCTTGACTGCGTGGGGACCCACAAAAGCTGTGGCTGATTGGGAAAAAATGAGGAGGAAAAAATTTATTAACTTCCTGATTACGCTGTTAAACCTGAACAGGGCTATGACATGACTCTGTTATAATAAACTTTTAATGAACATAGGTAAGGTAAGCACTAGAGAGATCATCAGCCCAGCATGACTGATCTCAATGCATACCTCGAAGTTTAAGAACAGCTGATGGTTCTGATCTTCAAGGATGGTTTTCCTGTACAGGGAGTTTTATAAAGACTGGCAGAAGAGCAGATACTATAACTCCCAACTTTGCAGAAGAGTTCAACGCAATACCAGTAATATCACAATAAAAAGACTCAAAATCAGGAACAAGTTTTAAATATTACTAATTAAAAAGTAAATAGAATAACACATTTTGCATCAACATGCATTTTTTTGCCCAATAAGTATAAAACTCTGATGTCTGGATTTATTGACTGTCTGTAGTCCTGAATGATTCACAAGCAAATCATACTTTTTATGAAGGAGAGAACAAAATTATGAGCAAAATCAGGGACAGTGATAGGTTTGCATTACACCTCATTGAGGTAAATAAAAGTGACTTACACCTGCCACTGTTTGTTAACTGCTAAATAGCAGTCACTGATCTGGTGTGCCAGTACCAGTAGTACAAATGTAGTATTGCTACGGTGTGTGTGTGTGCGTGCGTAAAAAGTATGTGATTTTTAGCTGGGTGCACAGACCCAGTAATGCCAGGACACATACATTATTCTTCTGGGTATCAGTAAAAAATGTAGCTAACAAGTAATTATATTTCAAAAGTGAGGGATAAAATATGTCACAGAACATTTAGACACTTAGATCTTCTAAGAATCTGGGGGCCCTCACTCGCCAAACTATATAAATGGATACAGGTGGCTCACTTAATCATCCTTGACTTTATAGGGGCCCCACAAAAGCTGTTGCTGGCTGGGGAAAAGTCAGGAGAAAAAAATGTATTAATCTTCTGATTATGCTCTTTAACCTGAACATGCTGTGATAGGACCCTGTTAGGATAAAAGTGTGTGTGTGTGTGTGTGTGTGTGTGTGTGTGTGTGTGTGTGTGTGTGTGTGGTTATTACATCTCCTCAATCCAAACTATCAAAGGCAGCTACTTGGATGCATTCCTGAAGTATGGTCATCATTTTCTTTTACTTTTCTCATAGAACTCAGAGGTGTAGAAAGAAGGTTACTATGGCTTGTGTAGGGACAGGGTACTGTCTAGGAACAACAAAGCAGAATACATTACTGTAATCATTATTTGTTTCACTTTTCTCACCATCACACTTCAGGAATGCATACAAGTAGCTGCCTTTGACAGTTTGGGTTGAGGAGTGAGGAGGCATGCTATGCATATGTATGTCTGAAGTCACTTGAAATACATAACTGTGGCACTTTGAAACTCTGCTTTCATACCAGCCTAACACCAGAGCAATGCTTAGGCATTCTTTTTTTTTTTTTTTTTTGGGGGGGGGGGGGATTCAGGCAGTTTCATACCAGCCTAACACCAGAGCAATGCTTAGGCATTCTTTTTTTTTTTTTTTTTTTTGGGGGGGGGGGGGGGATTCAGGCAGTTCCCAGATAGGACTTGTGTATCCAGACAACTAGTTTGTTCGTTTACTGTTGCTATAATTTTGTCATATTTGAACATTAAGTCTTGGGTACAACTTATGTTTTTCTTGAAAGAAAAAACAAATAAGACTGAAATTCTTTTCTTACTCATGTTTTTTTTTTTTTTTTATTTAGGCCACCACTGGATTAAACAGCTGAGAAAATGCTCCAAGATACATCCCAAAACATCTATAACCCTATTGCTTCTTGGGCCCTCTTATTTGAGTTATTTCCTAAATGGTTATTACTGTGCTGAGTTGTTCAGGAAAGATGTGTTGAAAAAATGCAAGGAAAACTAAAGCTGTACAGCAACACAATTCTTTCCTCAATCATAATTTCTGTTCATATCATCATTGGTTGAAAAGATTGTGTAAAAAGGAAAAAAATCTTTAAAATGCACGTCAGAGCCTATAGGGAGTTACGGCTTCTTGAAAAAGCTGAAGAGTAAGGCAAAATGAGAGAAAATGAAGAAAAAAAGTAGTGTGCGTGGTATGGGGGAGCCCAAGATTAGGGAAAACAGGGGAAGACTGGAGGGTATGTGTGTATATGGGGGGTGATGAAACAGTAGATCTAGGGTGCCATTTCACTTAAATCCAGACCTGTATATAAAGTTGTTGCAATGTATCATTGTTGCAACTAAATGCCAGTAACTGTGAATATCCCTTTGTGAGATGGTCCAACATAGTGTGGTACACAGGCCTGTCGTAATATAAGAATATTGTAGCTACAGATTAGTATGTAAGCAGTACTCCTAAAAGTCTGCAGTATGAACTAAAATTTTGCTTAGGAAGGGTGGCAGTGATAAGGTGATACGTAGACTTGAAGTGCCCAGGGAGCCCCCAACTTGACATCTGCTGGGGGCCCCCAAAATGCTAACGCCGGCCCTGGTGAACATCACTGTATGTGAAAATGCACACACACAGACATTCATTAAATGTGCAGAAACAACCTTTTCCCTGAAGTACGGCAACCTTAGACCTGAAGAGATGTTGGCGGGAAATGCTTTGCCCCATGTAAAACCAGAGCGTGTTCTTTTTTTTTTCAAATTCAAATGTAATATGAACCTCAGAGTTCTGCAGCAATAGCATAAGACCATTATTATTATTTATTATTATTATTACTATTATTTTTTTAATTGCATTTTATTTTGGGGAAGACCACATCATTAAGAACCCTTAATTCTGAAGTTACTAAAGCACTTACTGTTTAGTCATATCTGTCCAAAACGAAGTTGAAGTATATTTGCTAATGTCAAATGCTAGTTTAATATAAAAAGCTCAGAAAATTGTTTAAGAAATGCTAAAAAAGGGATACAGTAAGAAAGCTAGCATGTTACCAAAACTGTAATTAAATTAAACACGAGTAAGGAACTGCACCAGTACAATTTACATCGTAGTGCTTCTTTTTGACATTCTTTATGAACTACATAAAAACAACCAGACCTAAATCCCTGTTTTCAGGGAAGAAGGCCTGGGAAGTTGGCAACCAAGTAAAGTCACTCAGTCTAATCACGTATTTTATTTAGTAGGAATGGTTATTAGTCAGGACATCATTTTATTATCCTACTACTAAGTTGCATTCTGTTGCCTTAATCCACTAATAACAATAAACCTATTTGTTACCACGTAGGCTAACTAGACACTCGGTCCCTTTTAAGGGGCGATAAAAGACCAATGTCTAGTTAAGTGACTTCGGTAAATGAGGGCTGAAATAATCAAACCTTGTATCACAAGAAACTATAGCTCACAACCTTAATCTATGTGCCGACTGCCACTAAGACACGCTGTCTGTCAACCGTTAATCGTAGGACCAGCTGTCACCAAGACAAAAATTATGAAGAGATTGTTTTGGTTAGCAAATTACTTATGCAGATGGGTAGCAGGTGTACGTCCAACCAAATAAAGTACAGCTAAAGAACCGACCAAATATTGTGGTTAATTACATTTATAAATGCATGAGAAAGCACATATGCTGATTAAATAACAAACATTAATTCTACAACTATTACCTGCTTAGAAATATGTGAGGTCTGGAATATAATCAGCATGTACAAAGATGGAGACAAGAGGTTCCCCACTGACATATTTGGTTTACAATTTTATGCTACTTAACTGTGCTGCATTCAGTTGGCTTTAATTATGCAGATGCATTAATTATGCTTCTGTCCATTTCGTTTAATATTGTTCAATACTTTTGGGGAGCTGTTTGCCCATTCTGGTTTCTGGATTGCTGATATTACTCTGTGCCAATTTTAATGAAATATACTACTTTTTTGTTTCACACAATTTTGACAGAACTGTTTACCATCTGAAAATTTTTTTTTGCTAGTGAGCTTTGAAGAGCTCATTTTGAATCACTGTGGAAGTGTTGTTGTTGTTCTGTCTATGATTATCATTCCAAGATTATGAGTATTTTTTCAAAATGTTCACTAAGAAATCTCTATATATGGCACATCTTTCTTACTTAGTATGGAAATCTGATTACTGTGGCTATTACTATAAACTGCCATTGAGTTTTATTTATTATATTTATTTATTTATTTCACTTTGATGACTGGGGAAGTCCACTGGGCTTTGACAGGCCCATTTTCAGTGGAGGCCCGGGGAGAAAAGCTCCATGACACAATTACAATAACAAGTCAATTAATTCAGAAATGTCAAAAATATTATCAATAGTAAGTTAGATCCATCATTAAGAGGACATTGTTCAAAACAACAGACATACAGTACATGTTACAGTATAACTTAGTGAATTTAGCATAAGTAGGTGTTAGAATAAAATATAGGTCTAGTGGTAGTGAAGATTTGTTCTATAAGCAGAGTGAACATAGTATAGTTTTACAGACAGTGTATTAGTAGTAGAGGACGCAAGAGATGAGCAGAGTGTTAAGTGTGAAAGATGAATTACAAAGTGGGAACTCGTGGGTGAAGAGCAGGAGCAAATCCACTTGGAGGACAGATACGAGTGAAGGTGGGATTTGAAGTTGGTGGGATTTGCAGTATTTCGAAGGTAGGGCGGAGGAGTTCCAAAGTTTGGCTATAGAGTAAGATAGCAGGAAGCGGCCAGGGGGCCTAGAGGGTTTGTGAATTTGTAATAGGTTTTGGTTTTCTAACCGAAGTGGGCAATTTGGAATATAGGGGGATAAGGTGAAGGAGAGAGCTGGAGAGCTGGATGGTTTGAAGATGAGATTGTGAGCTATGGAGAGTTTTAGCAGGTTTAGGTAGTTTGGTAATTCAAGCCATTGAAGGGATAGGCAGTGACGGGATGAATATTTGGAGTTGGTGGCAAATTTGCTGATTTTATTGTAGCAGGATTCTAACTTGGATTGTCAACCGAGTTGGAGATTGTTGAGCAGGGGGGCACCATATGTGATAGATGGAGAAGGTAGGAGAAGGCTAAGGTCTTTCTGGTTGCTGTAAGGAAGCGGTTATGTCGATACAAGAGTCCTAATTTCTTATGAGTTTTTTTAATAGCAGTATTTATATGGATGTCGAATTTTAGTTGATCATCGATGATGACATTAAGGAGCTTTGTGTGAGATATGATTTCAATGGGGGTGTTGTTTAGGGTTAATATAATGAAGGAGGAATTATCAATGGTGGAAGTTCTGGAGAGAGTAAATACCATTAGTTTGGTTTTGGTCGAGTTTAGGGCAAGGTGGTTGATCTGCATCCAAGTTTTAGTTTTTGAAAAGGCTAACATGAGTTTTTAATAGCAAGTCAGAGGGGGTGTCAGCAGTACAGATGATAGTAGAGTCATCTGCATACTGAATTACAGAGGAATTTGGAATGGAGAGATGAAAGATGTTAATGAAAATGTTGAAAAGAAGGGGGCCTAGCACAGATCCTTGTGGTACACCGGTGGAGGTATGTAGGAAGGAGAATATTAAGGATTTCCATTTTACAGCTTGGAGTCTTTCAGACAGGTAACTAGAGAACCAAGCTAGTCTAGCGGGAGAATGGCTGAGAGTGGAAAGTTGTGATAAGAGTATGGGATGGGAGACAGTGTTGAAGGCTTTAGATAGGTTTAGGAATAAGGAAGATACTAGTTTGCCAGTGTCATGGGTCTGGTTGATGGATTCAAGGAAAGACAGAAGAGCTATAGTGGTACTATGGCCAGGGCGGAAACCATGTTGGGTGGGGGTGAGGAGGTTATTGTGGATTAGATGTGACATTAGTTGGGTATGAATACATTTTTCTAGTATTTTTGAGAGTGGGGAGAAAATAGCAATTGGCCTAAAGTTGGTGGTATCATAGTTTTTACCACCCTTGTGAAGTGGAATGATGAATGCGTGTTTCCAGATAGATGGGACATGGGATTCTTGGATGGTCCTGTTTATTAAAATGGAGATAGGTAGGGCTATGCTGTTGGCTGCAAGTTTGAGGAAGAAAGGGGGTAAGTTGTCTGGTGCAGATGAGCAAGGTTTTAGTTGGGATAGTAGTTTTTTTATGATGTTTGTGGGAACACGGTTGAATTTGAAGGAGGGTGGATGTCGTATGCTGTCAGAAGGATGTGATGAGGGTGGGGAGAGAGAGCTAGGAGGAAGGTTGGGGAAGGACGTGGTTAGTTTAGCTATGCAGTCCACAAAGAAGGAGTTGAATAATGTGGAGGTATCGAATTCAGAGAGATTTGGGTTGGGGCAGGGGTTTGACTTTGTTTCCGGGATGGAGGAGAGAGGAGGTAATATCCCAGATTTGTTTAGGGTTGGAGGGGTGTGCTGATTGGAGTTTGGTGTAGTAGGATTTCCAGTCTCTAGTTATTAGTTTTTTTACGGAATTTCGGAGCTGTTTGCATTCTACTACGGTAGTGGGTAGTCTGTTGATATGGAACTGGCTTCCACTTTTCATCCCTTAGTATCATGGTTACATGTAACTAATCCCAATGGTTCTCTGGGCTTGCATAAAATCTGCTTTGTTTACAAGAACCTTCTGGATATATACTGGAACTGCAATAATACGTCCCTTCATGTTGTGTGTGATCTGCTTTCTGTCTGCAAGGACACAGAATGGTTACATGTTACCCTTTCTTTGTTTAAACTTTTGTGGACCCCTGTCAACTTGGAGAACTGTTGCTTTCATTGACTTTGCTGGCGAGGGGAAGCTGTTACATCTAGATTTGACAGTACGTTCTGCAGCTAGTTTATCAGGCTGTTAGTTTATGATTGGGTTTTTAGCTGATATTTCACTTTTTTTTTCAGTATGGATGATTTCAGTGTGCCTCTTGTTTTGAGATTAACAGTAGCGTTCTATGCTGCAGTTCCGTTTATTTTCACATTTACTCAATGCATTTTAGTTCTAATTATAGTACCCACAAGCTGAACAGCACTTCATATTTATAATATGTTTTATTTAGGGGTGTCATTTACTCATTTGTACACTTTGCGTCACCTTCTGTGACAGAGATTAGGACTTAAGATCCAGAATAAGGATGAAATTGAAATGCATTTATTTTTATTTCATGTTTTCGTAAAGGACCCAGTAAGAATCTTCAAGTTGGCTGATGCCTGCTACCTTCTATGGTTTCCTCTAGAACACCACTGCTCTGCACATTAAGAAAATAAAAATGAGTTTCAAGGTAAAGATTTAAAAAAAAAACAAATCAGCATCTTACAGTTACTTTACTCTAAAGTGTAGAACAAAATACAAGTCAGGGTCAGGACACGTGACAACACTATCTGTATCACATCAGGGTTCCAATGTTAAGAGACCATGTTACGGTCATTCAGCTCACTGTCTGCTATTGTTATGTGTGGGGGGGGGGTCACTCACATTGTTAATCAAAATACAGTTAATCAGGTCACTTTAGCATAAGAAATCTGATGAAACACTATGGACTAATATGGGATGGGGGTCCTTTCCCCAAAGTAGTTGTGACCTATAAAAGTTAATTATCATAGTTAAAGTGTATGGAGTCACAGCTCCTTCTTGGGAAATGTGGGGCTCTTGTACAAATTAAATGTGTTTTTTTTTTTAACTGTGCCTTTCAACTGGGTTTAATTTGAAGAAATGCCTCAGGCCAATTCTCTTCTGTGCCAGTTATATTCTAATTAAACATATCAGAAGGTGAGCGAATTTCCACAGCTCATATTAAATGCAGCAGTTTCTTTTAAAAATATCAACCTACACCTCCTTTCTGTAGGAGGAGGACCAAACCAATCAATCTGGGAGAAAACATGTGAATGCTCATCCAGTTATTTAGGTTACATTTAAAAAAAGATAGTGAATCACACAGCTTTAACATTCAAGTTTATTCCCAAGAGTTGGGAGACACTGAGTTATAAACTTGGCTCTCAACAGGGTTTCAATTCGAAGGAAAGATGCTTATTAAGCAGTGTTAATTTCCACTGCTTCCTCCTCTTAATCTCTCTCGGACATAGGTCTGGTTTAGGATCCATTAGTTCAAAGCATTTGGTTATGTTAAGCTGCCCTGCCTGTGTAGGCCATGGAGACTAACAAGCTATGTGGCAGAAGCAGAACAGCTTAACAAGGCTGCCAACTTGTTAATTTTGTCATACAACAACCACCTCTAACACATTATAATCTGTTAAATTGATTGTAATTCAAACTGCAGGTTAGCGGTTTTACCTCATGGGATTAAGACTATTAACTGTTCATGAATTGCATCCTACAAACTTGGCTTTGATTCTCTCGGTCTCTGTTTGACTGCTATGAGACTTTACCAGGCAGTAGTCCTAAATTGCCTCTGCATTGAAGCAGTTTCTTAGTAGGTTTACCCAATTAACAAAAGGAATAAAAAAAAATAAATAAATAATGGAAAAAGTATAACCATGACAACATTCTGTCTTGCATACTAAATAAATTTAAATGGATTTAAGGATGCAGCCAATCACAATCACCTCATCAGGGCCAGATCAGTAAAAGAAAAACCCCAACACACACAGGAAGGAAAACACAGGGGTAATGGCAACTTAAGAACATCAGGTCCTGGCATTACATTCTTTCCTTGAAACAGGAAGTCAGATGAAGCTTGAATCCAAGTTAAAAACCCAACACCAGCACTGAAAACAATGTTACAAAGAACATTTGCAAAAGTTAAAAAGCAGACTTGTGCACTGACAAACGTTCTTAGCTAATATGAACTCAGGAACAATGTTTGGGCATTTTCACATTACATACTACATGTATAGTGCCACTTCTGTGGTCACAATTGCCACTAGACTAGGCGGGGGTAAGACATGATTAACAAACAGCTGACACCTCAGTATTTCACCGGGTGTCAGTCCCACCATTTATGAACTTGGCTGCATGGGAGAATGTGCCAGAACAGCATGAAATCAGCTCTCTGCACAGCTAGCACTCACATGCCAGCCATGTGCTTAGCTTATTTCTCATGTTACTACAATTCAGAACATGACTACACAAGCAAAACATTTGCCACCTTGTTAAGAATAAACCACACGTTCCAAAAAGAAAGTACTTATGTGCATTCTGCTATAACATGGTGTGTGTGCGTGTGGGGGGGGGCAAATTCTATGCAGAATGAAACAAGATGGTAAGAAAAAATGTATTTCTTGCTCCAAATAACTAAACTACAATTGCACAAAACACATTTTGCTTAACAAAGAAAGGTTTTGTGGCATATTGGAGCTTTAAAAATGGACATTTGAGTGTGTCCTTTGTAGCAAGCAGCTCTATAGCCTGGAGCTTGTACTGCAGCAGGCAGTAGCAAGCAGCTCTATAGCCTGGAGCTTGTACTGCAGCAGGCATCGCTATGCAGCTTTATGTTTTCAGCAATGCTGACGAGTACCACTCACAACATCATCATACAGCTGATGTTCTGATGTAGCACAGTACTATGGCTCAGTGGTTCCTACCTCACAGCTCCACATTTTACTACTCCTGTTACTACCCATACAGAGTCTGGCTATATTCTGTGTCTCTACATTCTTCAACTACCCCAGTCTCCTCTCACGTGAAGGCTGACTCTCTACTAAATTCACAAGTAGACACACACACACACACACACACACACACACACACACACACACACACACACACACGCATACATACATTATAAAAAAACATAAGTGCATACATAGATAAGCACATACACAGACATTTTATATGTGTATGTGTAAATATATATACATGCATGCAAAAATACACACACACACACACACACACACACACACACACACACACACACACACGATTATATGGAAGTTCAACAAAATACACTTTGCTCAAGGTCCAGTTTGTCAAATTCACTTAATTAAATTGACAGACCCAAATGTCACCATCTCTGATAGACAACAAGACTTCAACAATGTAAATGTTGACATTTTACTATGTATTTACTGACTAATAACCTTTGAGCATGCAACCTAAAAAACTAAAAAAACATTCATTTCCACACCCTCTGCTATTTATATATACTAACACATAACACTGTATATGTCTGGCATGTAACAGTCATGGGATACATTAGACAGTGTAATAGTATGGACTATGTAGTTTTCCTTTCCTTGCCAGGGTGTGATCTCAGAGCTGATATATACAAGTATCAGGAGGTGGGGGCACAACATCTCCCAAGTGGGGGAGGGAGGATGTGGTGGGCTTGCCTCCTGAAAAAAAACAAAAACACTTTACTTGTGCTTTTTTGTTCTGTGTTTCTGTGTCTGGGTGGGCTTTGTTAAACATCATTAGGTTAGTGAAAAGAATGAATGAATGTCTCTATAGACTAAGGGATATGACATTAACTAGGATGGTGGAAATAGTGAAAATGTTTTTGACCAAGTGATGTTTCCAGCTGAAAAATGGTGTTCGAATTTCTTTATACTTTTGAAACACGTTGGCCATGTTATTTGAGGATGTTACTTTTAATTGTATTCTACGTTGCTGATGCATTCCATGTATTACTTACTAACTAATCATACTGCATTTTGGGATTTGTTCAGAGGAATCTGGAAGCAGAGCATGCAATGAAGAGAGAAATTCAATGCAGAGTAAGCAATGGGAGGGAAATGGTCAATTATTTGTTTTCTGTTTAAATGCAAAACTCTGTGAATCACATCAAGATCTGCTTAGGAAATCATTTAAAGTTTAAGCTTGTTCCTGAAATAAACTGCTTTGGAGGCGAGATTTAATTTAATGTAATGTGCAGTAGGGCTAAGTAGTATAGCACTTGCTATTTATTTCTATCCTTGTGCATTTGGTAGGCCTACAGTTTGGTTTAGGTTACTATTCCATGGAGAGTATTCCTTGGATTGTGTTTTGATAATAGTGAACTTCACTGATTTGCCATTAATCTATATATATTTATACACATGCATTTATTCGTTTCATTTTTCATTTGTTAATCAAGGCAAAACACTGATCCAGATGAATCTTCTTCAAGTTCAACTGAGGGAAAAAAATGAAAATATAACACAGAAATGTTACAACTGACACTGGTAGAGATATCACACTAAATTCCAAAGAAAATTTGAAACAGATACTTGTGATAATGTAACTATGCATAATGCATTGAAGTTGTGGGCGGCAGTACTGAATACCATATTAAGCGTTATTGTTTGCGGTTTCTTCTGTCAAATAGGAAGAACAGCATTAAATGAAAGAGATGACCTATAAGAAGAAAGTATGAAACTGAGTACATTTATTCTACTTTTTGGTTGTGGCTGAAAAGGGCAAGAGAAGGACCAATGTACTAACTCAAATATCAAGTTAAAACATGCAGGCATGTAGATCTAACAATGCCTTTGCATACCCTCCATTTCCTTCCCAATCTTAACTTTCAGTTGGACAGCTGCCTCAGTGCATCTCTTAATCAAACATATGCCCATGTGATATAGCCCTGCATGAAACATTTAGACCCACCACAGTGGAACGCCTGAAAGCAGCAGCAGTGGTCAGAATGGCTGAAAACTCAATGGACTGGCTGCAAAATCCTTCCTCCGAAGTTTAAGATTATGTGCCATAATCTTTGTATCTTGATCAGAGGCATTTCTCACAGCCAATCCACATCCCAGGCAGAGATCCAACAACTAATCAACAACTGACAGGGAGGAGGGAAACCCACAAAAACCAAATCATCAGTCATAGATGTCTTATAGTCACAAGAAATCATTCTTCTAGAAATTATATGGTTGAAGTGAAGACTACTGCGAGTCAGATATTTTCTAGGAACAGATTTCTACGGTTGAGTTCTGAAGTAGCCACGGTCCTGTTTCCACATGTCTTTATATCTCACATAAACAAATGAGCAAAATATATAAATAAAAAAAGGTAAACCATATTTTGGGTACACAAAAACAAAACATTCCTTGATCCAAGTTATGTGGTAGCATGCCATAAGCATTTTACAACCCTGTCTACAATTCACAAAAAAAAATAAAAAATAAAATAAATAAAAATATGAAAAGCTGCAAGTCTCCAAGTAAAAGATTTTACAAACTGCTGTTTGCATTGATAGAAATAATGAAGGAAAAGCAAGAGAACATCAGTCTTCTCACTCCACTACCTATAAATACTCAAGCCATGGAGCTGCATTTCATCTGGTCTTCTGTAGTCGGAAAAAGTACTAGAAAATGAATTGCTTAACATTAAAAATAAATCCTAAGATAACAAATCTCATGTTTTTCTAAGAGTTGCTCTGTCTTTATGTATTAAAGGTGAAGAAAGGACTGACTGAGACAGGACCTGCATCTTTTTTTTTCCTGTGCTCCACTTACGGTGATGGCAAACTCATTTTCTAAGACTGCAATTTTAAACTAAAAGTAGCTATTAGCTCAAAGGTGATAAATACATCTTTTTAATTGAAGAGAAATAGAAAACTTGAGGTCACATAAAAGTGCAGAGCTTCACAATGAAAGACTACCACTGGAAATCTTCCAGAAACAAAAGAGCTGGATATTCCATTCACAATGAAAGACGGAAACAAAATAATGCAATGTACACTCAAACCATAAGCAAGGCGAAGAGCATACTAATGCTTCAGACAGACAAACAGCTATTCTACAGACAAAGAAAAAACGGAAACGAGTGTTATCAACTGGCCATGATTCCACTCGTTTCCATGTCAACTGACCACGATTCGATTCGTTTCCATATCAGCTGGCCAAGGTGAGATTAGTTTCCATTTACCCATGCACATTTAATGAGGGGAATGTTCCTTTACTAGGTTTACAAGCTTCATATGGTTGAGTAGTAGGTATAGTGTAATTATCAGGAATTCTCCCTATCAACTATGCATGGGAATGAAGACGTCTTTGTGATGAGCTCCACACATCCCTGTCAGTGTGCGCAAATGAAAGTGTAGTTATATCAGATCAAAGCCGGGGGGGTTCTTTAGAGGAGTGTAACAGTGATTTTTGGCTATGAAGACCCCTTTAGAATCAAAGGTTTGTTCTCTTTTCATTACTTTAAATTAATCTAAGCCAGAAATTACAGGAAAACAGAGTAGATTCCTCAGACAAAAGGCTCTCACCGTAAGGAAGTCCACCCTTGTGACAACAAATTTATATGGAGAACTACAATGGAAAAGGAGAATGTTTTTCCAGGTTAACCATAACACTAAGGCACTTGCTTGCTTAATGGTTAGACTGCAATAAGACTTCGACAAACTTCACGAGGACTGTGCGGGCTTTGAAAAGAAAAAGTGCCAAGTGTAGCCATGAAAATAAGAGCTGGTCACCACGGGCTGCAAAATCTTTCTGTGACATTCTCTCATCTTGGAAGCAAGCAGGCAACTTACATGTCCACTGAATACATCCAGTCTTGCCTGAGTGACAAAAGGATGTAGACTGTACAGTAAGAATCCCAAACTTTCTATAATCAATGGACTAAATCAGACCACTAACACTTGGAGATGGGACTCACTTCCTCTGCTTCCTACTTTATGTAAACATAATCAGGAAGAGTGTGTGTGTGTGTGTGTGTGTGTGTGTGTGTGTGTGTGTGTGTGTGTGTGTGTGTGTGTGTGTGTGTGTGTGTGTGTGTGTGTGTAGAGAAAGGAAGGGAAAAACTGGTACCTTTATTACTTCTTACTCTGACAATGCTTGCCCTTTATCAGTTCTAACACCTGCCAGTTTGCTGTAATTCTTTGCCAGGCTGGTGGACAGAGTGAGAACCAGCCTCCAACTTCCTGTCTGTAGCATGATGCAAGGGATACATAAATCAGGAGTCCAAGGCACCAGACCACATCTTACAAAAATGTAATATCTTGCTACATAAATGAAACTCTTCATGAGAAGGCTGTTGAAATTTGGAAGAGCTGTTAACCTTCCTACTGTGCTGATACCTACACTTCCTTCAAAAAAAAAAAAAAAGTTGGCAAGGTACCCTCCAGAGTGCACCGTACACTGGGGTACATGTGGATCTCTTTGGGGGGATTAAAACTGTAAATCACTCTGTAGCAGTGTAACTGTGGGCCATTTCAGTGATTTTTCTGGCTTCCCACCAGTACCTTAACCAAGACAAAGTAAAAACCAGTAATAACAGGCATTTAAACATCCAAGCCCGATACTGTGACTTTTAAATGAGAATGCATTTAGTTGTTTATAGTGTGTGTGTGCGTGTGTGTATGTGCAAGTGTTTGTGTTTAAACTGTAGCAAAGAGCTACTTTTGCTCTATTTTTAAGTTTTAATCTTCAGAGGGGGATGAAAGTTGCTACTTCTGGGACTAACCAGGGCACCAGATTGCCTAACTATAGCTCTACGTCCTTCTTACAATTTTCTGAATATGACCTCTAAACAGGGAGCATTGGAGGATCCTGTGAAAGGACATGCAACAATCTTGGCCTTTAGGACCTCTATGGAACTGTTCAGCCAGTAATCTTGGCTGGTCCTCTATGACACTGGTCAGCCAGTGACAGGTACGACTACTGATACTCATTCACCCCTGCCTCATGCACAATGACATACAAACTACTATATGCATATGACACTGCATTTTTAACTGGTATGGAGAGTTGTTAACTCCCTGAAATGTCTAGGAAAGGTGAGCCCTGGAGATTCAGAAGTGCAACAAAAAAAAAGATCTCTGAAATATTACCATTTGACCTATATAACTAATCAAAAGGATGACTTCTATAAAAGCATATTTGCCCAGACTATCATCAGATATGGAAAGAACTAGGATACTCATAGAATGTCGGAGACACAATGATATTTGGGTAAAGCCAATCAGGACTGCTAAAAAGGATACCAGTGTGTGCTGCCAAGCCCCATTATATGTACATGCTAAAAGACACACCCTGGAGTACGATAAATGAAGTCCTACTCAGTACACATAAATGTAAACACAAACCCTCTTATCTGCTTAACTGGAATCTACATAACCGTGGGCTTTCTATCTAGACATAAACCACAGGAATACAGGATCCCAGGAAGTTACTAGGCTACTGGCCCTGAGGCCCTTATAAGGCTAGCCAAGAGTTTAGCCAAGTCAGCACCCGATGCCCCTTGTCCAGGAGGGAAACAGGTGGAAACCCAGGGATGTATTTTCTGTTTCCCATTCAGTTATACAGGATCATAGGAAGTTATTAGGCTGTTAAAACTGAGGCCCTTATAAGCCTAGCCAAGAAAAAGGCAGGGCTTGACCAGGATTTGAACCCGGGACCTCTCACACCCTAAGTGAGAATCACACCCCTATACCAACAAGCCTAAACATTTAAATACCAACCCACCCACCCACCCATCTAACTGCAAAGTTACGTGCATATTTCTTCACAACAAAATAGATGCACTTTTATTACTGAGGGGAACCAAAGACTCCAGGACTTTTACTCAACCTGAAGAATATCTGAGGTACAACACTTTGAAAATGCTTTCTACAATATGAAATTACTATATGCAACATAAAGCATAACATTAACATTACATTTTGGAGTCTTAAAAATAAACCCCACTGTAAAGCTGTGTTTTCCTGAATAATATTGTGATTAAATTTACCTGTAGGACTTCTAGTTAGTGAGCTATTAATATTTATTTGAGCCATGGTTTGAAAAAAAATATTTTCTCAAAAAATATTTCTGGACACATTACACATTCCTAATACAGTCTACAGCCATTAACACTATAATTTGCCAGCACTTCTTAATTTTCAATATATTAGGATATTCTAACCCAATGCCATGGCATACCAGGGCAAATCTCCCAATACAACCCAGTTGAACTGTATTTGATTAGTAGCACATACATGTGATAGAACCAAACAAGTAGTGGGAGGCCGGACGAGCTTTTGGCAGCCTGCACCTACTTGCTTATCTTGGGAAGAGGTAGGAAATAAAGGACCTGTCACATGAGTGACATCTGCTGGTGAACCAAATGATAGACCAGTGGAATAGGCCATGCTACCTCAAACTGTTCACTGTGAATATACAATGAAAACCCTCCATTTTCTCCCTGAAGGAGGCAGCCACTGTGAGTTAAGCAGACAATCTTAGTGGAGAGGTTAGAAGGGGGTGGATTTCTGCTATGACAGTCCATCTGGTCCGCTCTCTGGAACTTTGCTCAGATCTCCAGCAGGAATTTATGGCCTGAAAACACTTCCAGGGTTGAGAATGACTGGACAAAGGTTCATGGGTTCACAGGTGTGCTATAGGATAATGACCACTAGGGCTAATTTAAGGTTAGCCATGCATCCCAAACATCTGGCAAATTCTAGTACCCTTGATAAGTATAAGCAGGGGCTTAGGAGATGAAACATTTGCAAGACTGACCCTGAGAGATGAACCATTTACAGGCCGTCTGTATCCATTAGAGACATGGGTGCTAAACCAGGGATGAATTTCCTGCCCTCCATCTAATTGTCTAAATTACACAAACTGGGTTAGTGAGGAACTCTGATTCACATGGATGGGGAACCTGTTCCAGAGAAGGGGTAGTCTCTGGGATATATATCTGTCTGTCCAGACATGCAGGAGGTCCATCAAGGTGGAGTTTGACAATGCCTTTTGCAAATGGCATAGATCTCCCCTCAAAAGCCTGTAGGAGGCAGAATACAGGGACAAGGCTTTGAGGTGGTCTGCACAAGATGTGTTACTTACAGCATATATTCTTTTAGTGAGGAACCACTGTGGACATGCCATTTGTTAGCTATGACTGGTTAGGAAACAATGATAGATATGCTTAATGCTGAATATAATGGAACAATGACCTCCTTGCACCTAGATGCCATGCCTTTCTTTATAAGTTGAACAACATAGAATGACTTCCTCACTATTGCAGATTGTGTGTGTCTGTGTGTGTCCAAAAATCCCTGGCTACTGAGTTGACTGTTGGGGTGTGATTTTTACTAAGGCTGGAAGATTTCCCAAAGGATGCTATTATGCAGTGTGTGTGTGTGTGTGTGTGTGTGTGTGTGTGTGTGTGTGTGTGTGTGTGTGTGTGTGTGTGTGTGTGTGTGTGTGTGTCCAAAATTCCCTGGCTACTGAGTTTACTGTTGGGGTGTGATTGTTACCAAGGCTGGAGGATTTCCCAAAGGATGCTATTATGCATTTCGTGATGTTTAGTTTTAGTCTGTGGCTCTGAAACAAGTTGTCTGTGTCAGCACTTCCTGTAGAACATTAGTGTCGGTCTGGGTTTCTATGACTGCTTCTAATTTGCAACTGTCTACAAATCTGGTCACCCAGAGGCACTTTACATTGGAATGGAGTTCACAGAAGTAAATACCAAAAAGGAATGGTCCCAGGACCAATATCAGAGGGAGTCTACATGTGACTAGCCTCTTTGTAGGAGGTCAGCTCCCCAATTCTTACTTCCTGGGTCCTAGCTGTGAGCCAGCTAGTTATCCACTAGCTAATATAAAAGAGTTTATACCTAGCCTTTTGAGTTTATCAACAATGCCTGAGTGGAGTATTATGTTAAATCCCTTGTCCATGTCAAGACAGGCAGTTTGAACCATTTTGCCTTCATCCATTGATTTGGTGACCCTCTCAAAGAAGTCTATCAGGTTGAGTAGGGATGACCAGCCCTTGATGAAACCAAATTGGGTTAGGCCTATTGACAGGAGGTTTCCTATGTCATTTCTAATCACCACCATGATAATTCTTTCCATCGCTTTGCAAATGAGACTAGTGAGACGAGACGGGTTTGTAGTTTCCAGGATCTGAAGATGGTCCATCTTTGTGCAGAGGAATCTCTGTTGCTGTTCTCCACTACTGATGCATAAAGCTTGTTTACAGGCTACAGCTAAACAGCAATTCCAGAGGGCCTGAGAGGATTTGCTTCATGGTATCTAGAAGGCAACCTGGGATATTGTCTGGGCCTATCAATGCACTGCTCTTGACCTTAGAGAGAGCGTTGAAGACCTGTTCCATAGTGATAGGAGGAGTTATATTTGATGGCATTTCCTGAGAAGAGGTTGAGGGGGAGAGGGGGGTAAAGTTAAAGCTAAATTTGTCTCCCTTTGTTGATAAAGGGCTCCTACACAAGCCTATGAAACCCTGGCTGTTACCAGTGGGGGGAACAAATGGGCAGACTAGGTGCAGCTAGGAGAACAACTGGGCCTGATCTTGTGAAGCAAAAAAAATATTAAAGTTGAACTACACTAGTACTGAAAACCCATCCAGGATGATTGTGTAAAGTGCCTTGGGTTAAAGCTTAACAATAAGCTATAACTATTACTACTTTAAAGTTAACATGTAAATTGTTGTGCATATTTTGAAGATCTGTCAACTGAGATGTGACTGGAAGATTAAATATTATTGACAACTGACACAGAGGAGTACAAATTTAGAGAGAATAAGTACTGCAAACTCACCTAGCTTCAACTATTCAAGACCTGGTAAACAAGTCAGCCACATAACATCATGCATAGGCCTGCAGCTGCAAATCAAACCCCAATTTCTAATGGCAGATATCAATAACTCACAAATGTAATGTCAGGCATTGCTTGAAATGTACACATGGACAACTTCATTGCTGAAAAATTACCTCCAAACCTTCCCACTTATTTGCAAAAGAAACCTACTCAGCTACCACCACAGAGACCATTATCACCATATAGAGTCCTACCTGCAAGTCTGTTAATTTCTTGCACAGAAACATACTTTAGCAAGCTGACTAATGAAGCTTCTGATATTGTACCTGGATAGGCCTATTTCTTCAATTGTCCCCCTCCAATAAATTCTTAATCCTCAAACACTACTCAGCTGCTCAAATTCAAGTCCATATGACTCTCTGACTGCAAACTTTCATGGTGGCACTTGATAAGCAACTAGTAAGTTAGAACCTGCACCTTATCTAACAAATTAAGAAATGGGCTGCACCTTATCTAACAAATTAAGAAATGGGCTGACCACACTGGCCATGAGGACCTTATACGGTATCAAAACCTGTATCTCAGCTCTTCAGTATGTTCAGATCCCTTAATGTAAACACTCTCAGATCCCAAATTCACATCCCTTAATGTAAACACTCTCAGGTCCCAAATTCAAAACAAGCATAGCTCAGTATATGCTAACTCATCAACAACCCATCCTGTTCATGACTGTGTTAGGTTTCAAACCTTTCCACCTCTAACTACAAATGCACTCTGCTGTCTAACAAGTCTCTCACTGTTTCTTTCCTCATCTCCACAACTTCCTATAACAACATTTCAGAAATGCCTGGGTCAGATACCCTGAAGTTTTTTTGTTTTTTTTTTTTACTTGTGAGACCTTACAACTACCACTGAGAATCTATTTTTCACACTGTTTTCTGTACCTTATGAAAAAAATTATATCAGGGAAATAAAAGACTCAGCTGAAGTCACACCAGTTATGAAGATGATGTTGGGCAAATTAGGGAAGAAATGGCTCCTGAGGGTACTTGTATCCGACTGGAGAAAAGGCATATCCCAGATGACTGCAGAATAACTGTTCTAGTCCCAGTATACAAGAAAAAGGGGACATTCACAACTGTGGGGAGTACAGAGGTGTCAAACTCCTGTCACACTGCACAAAAGTTCTTGAGAGGATGAATGACAAAACAGTTTTGATTCCGATCAGGATGCAGCACAACCAACCCAATGTCTGCAGTGATAAGAATAGTCAATCTTTGTATTCCGACAATTGGAGAAGATATTTGACAAAGTCCGAATAAAGCTGATTTTGGTAGTCTGCAATGGTTCAAAGTCCCAGAAACATCGGTACAATTAATGCAGGCTATCTATAAGGACAGAACTGCACATGTATGAACAGTGATTCACAGAGGGGTTTCCAGTGGGAGTGGGTTAGCATCAGACTTAAGTTTTGCGCCATCTCCTGCTCATATTGGTGATGGACTACATTAGCAAACAAGTCAGAGGGGACAGATCGACAAAGATAATGTATGCAGATAATGTGGCATTACAATAATTCTCTAAACAAGAACTAATGCAAACTGAAGACCCAAGGAAAACAACTGAGTACAGGCAAGACAGTTGTCATGGCAGCAAACGGGGAAGTCAAAAGAAGCTGAAAACTGAACAGAAAGGAGAATAGTGGAACGGGTTAACAGCTTCAGGTATGTGGGGGAGGGGTGGAGGAAAAGAGAAGTCTGTATGAGGAGATCAAGGCTACAATCACAGGAGCTGCATCCACATGGTCTGGGATAGTGCATGACAGAAGAAAGCCAAACAGCCTAAAAGTAAGGCATACACAACAGTGGTGCAGCCAACATACACAACAGTGGTGCATCCAGTAAATCTGTATGACAGACACCTGGGCAGTAATCCACAGGAGTTAAGGAAGCTTGACTTTTCAGGAGATGAAGTGCCTGAGACTTGTGGCAGGATGCACAGTGTCATACAATAAAGCAAAGTAAAGAAACCCTTTAATATTTCCAGATACATTCAGCTGGAAAAAATTAACAGGACTAAAGAAGAAACGTCTCAAGGAACTACAGAAAGACACACAAAATCATCATTTGTCTCTCTTTCTCTGTGGTTCCTTGAACCTTTTTTTTTAATCTTATGGTCATTACACCTGGTTTGGTTTTATCCACTTGAGCTTTCTGTTTTGTTATACTACTTGAAAGTTAGCAGGACCATGGCTATACAGTAATGTCATACAAAACTCTTCTATTACAGCCCCCAATCCAAGTTCTCATCAGAAGTCAGCTTGCTGACTGACCAAGTTCTCATCAGAAGTCAGCTTGCTGACTGACCAAAGTGCAGGCAGTGTCAAAGTGCAAAAGCAAATGCTAGCCTCTCTCTTTCTATCCAAACAAGAACAGCTGTCAACAGAAATCTCTCCACTTCCCTTTCCACATGAGGTGTAATTAGCTGCAGCTATTTTTGGTTGCAGAGCTGGAGGTATCACATGTCGCAGGTAAGTCAGATTCATCAGGTATCCCACACATGTTGGATCCATTATTGACCTCATATGAACTGGATTCATAATCATTAATTAATGATCCGTTACTGATCCCATACAAACTAGATTTATA
The DNA here is from genome assembly GCF_019279795.1 of Protopterus annectens. Lineage (NCBI taxonomy): Eukaryota > Metazoa > Chordata > Ceratodontiformes > Protopteridae > Protopterus > Protopterus annectens. Next base: position 1,745,435,748 of record NC_056737.1, on the reverse strand, counting down.
ATCAGAAATTCATGATCTGGATCCATCAATATCCTCAAACGAGCAGGACCTATCAACAGTCCAAGACGATTTGGATCCATTGCTAATTTCACACCATTTAGACTTAGCACTAAATGAGCTAATGTACTAGTGATCCCATATATGAACCCGCATAACCTGGCCTAGAATCACTTTTGATGCATAACAGATCCCAGGTTTGTTGGGTGCATACTGGATCCATTAGTCAACCCCTTAATCTGAATTCATCCCTAATGGTCTATGTCTTGGATTATTTTTAAATTATCAGCTATAAGCTGGAACCAGAAAGGCTGCTTTGTTGTCTGGGTCCTTAACACTGAACCAGAGCAGGATCTCTCAATAGCAAGTTGTTGGTAATAAAAGTGAAAATTCAAACAGTGTGCTGAAAACACAGTCATAGCCACCCTGCTGTACATCTGTCAAGTGCACGGATATCCATAAATGCAAATCTGCCAATTTCATTAGCATCAGACTCACACAGCCTCCAACTACAATTAAATCTGAAATTCACCTTTTTGTGGCCTAATCCAATCACATAACTATGAGAATCACCAAACCTTGTAACTACCTACTCCAAAAAATACATTCAGAAGGCAGTCACTGGAAACAAACTCCAACTTTTAATGGTGCTTCTGGTACCTCGGCAAACAACCTTCAAAGAATCCTTGAAGGCTGTCTGCCGAGGTACCAGAAGCACCATTAAAAGTTGGAGTTTGTTTCCAGTGACTGCCTCCTAAATGTATTTTTTTGGATATTTTGTGTTGCTGTGTGTTTGAATTTACTCACCTAGTCCGACTGGTACCTAGACATTTTATCAAGATCCAGGAGATCAATGAACATTTCAGCTAATTAACATATCCTACCATGACTTTGTACAACCAAAAAGTAGGCTATTTTATATAAGAGAAGTGCAAAGGAAAAATCTACCTGCAGGTTGGAATGTGTGTGTGTGTGTGTGTGTGTGTGTGTGTGTGTGTGTGTGTGTGTGTGTGTGTGTGAGCGAGTGAGCTACTTCACACAGGGCATAATAATAAATATATATATATATATATATATATATATATATATATATATATATATATATTTTTTTTTTTTTTTAATTTTTACTGAATGGTTCATAGGTTTGTACTAGGCTATCGGCCCTAGGGCCTATACAAGCCTAGCCAAAAAGGTGCCCTGGCTTTTGCCACACAAGAAAATTATTTTCCTGTGCCCCTGTCAAGCAGAGCCACAGAGGTGATCCCCAGGGTGAATTTCCTATGTCCCATCCAATCATCAAGATTTTTCTTGAAGAGTGCTAATGAGGAGCTTTGCTTGATATAGATAGGTAGTTTGTTCCAGAGTATGGGAAGTCTATGGGACAGGAATCTATCCCGCCAGCATGTTCTGTTTATTGTGGTGACAAGGTTTAGGTCCCTAGAGCGTGTAGCTCAGAGGGATTTGGATTTCTTTAAGTGCAGCATGTCCAACAGCTCTGGTTTGACATAGCTTTGTATGTTGGGCAGAGATAGCCTCTGAGTACGCGATATGCGACAGAGTAAAGCTGGAGTTTTTTGAGACGGTCTGCGTAGGGCATCTGTTTGAGGCAAGTAATCCTCTTTGTGAGGTATTTCTGCGGCCTTTCCAGTTGTTGTAGATGTCTTGTGAGGTACATACCAAAAGGGGCGCTGTACTCTATAATGGGTCTAATGAGTGATGAGTAGAGGAGAACAACCACCTCTTTTTTCCTGGATAAGAAATCTTTTTTGATGAGGTGTGCCACGTACAAGGATTTCCTGACTACTGTGGCGATGTGATTATCAGAGAAGAGACTACTGTCCACCTGTGTCCCAAGGTCATCACACTTTCGGTGTTAAGTGGACTGCCACCTATGTAGTAGCTCATGGGTACAGAGTTTTTACCAGAGGGGATGACAATGCACTTTTTGGCATTGAGCTTGAGGCCATGGCTTTGACACCAGGCATCTGTCTCAGTGAGGCCCTTTTGTAGGATGTCCACATCGTTAGGAGTTTCAATTACGGCACCCAGTTTGCGGTCATCTGTGAACTTAGTTAGCCAAAGACCTTCTGTGTTAGCCTGTACTTCAGAAAAGTAGATACCAAACAGGGGAGGACCCAGGACTGAACCCTGTGGTACTCCACTTGTCACTTGTCTGAAGTCGGATTTGTAGTCTGCTACTTTCATAGTGTGGGTTCTGTCAGTAAGCCAGCTGGCAACCAATCTTGTGACATAGGGATTTATACCTAGTTTAGTGAGTTTATCTACAATTCCAGAGTGGGGGATGGTGTCAAAAGCCTTGGTGAGATCTAGATAGGCTGTGTGAATCACCTTACCCTCGTCTACAGCTTTGGTGACAGCTTCAAAGAAGTCAATCAGGTTTAGGAGACATGATCTGGCTTTTACAAACCCGAACTGGGTGAAGTCCAGAGTTTGGTGATTACCAATGTCTTTGTTTATGAGTTCCATGATGACACGTTCCATAGCCTTGCAGACCAGGCTCATTAGGCTAATGGGGCGGTAGTTCCCGGGGTCCATGGTGGCTCCCCCTTTGTGTAGTGGGATAACCATTGCTATGCGCCATTCAGTGGGCACAAAGCCTGAGGGGAGGCTATGATTGAACATGGTGCTTAGGTGGGGTGCCAGTTCATTCTGTAGTTCATGTAGAACGCAGCCTGGGATGTTGTCAGGTCCCATGGGTGCTGTGTTTTTGTCTTTGGAGAGTGTGGTTTTTACCTGTGCAGCCGTGATTACAGGAACTTTGCATTCTTCTTGTATGGAGAAGGGCCCTTTGGGGGTGGGGGGTAAAGTTAGCACTGAACCTATCTGCCAGGATGTTGGCAATATCAGCTGGTTCTGTATATTTATTGCCATTGTGCTGTAACTCAGAGCAGATCTGGAGTGCTGCTATTGAGATTCTTGACACAGCTATAGAATGCTTTGTGGTTGTCTTTAGAATCAGTGGCAATTTTGTTTTCATAACTAGCTTTGGAGGATTTTATGAGGGATCTCAGCTTCTTACTGAGTCTAATCAGGGAGTTCTTCCAGTCATGGGATTTTACTCTTTTTTGCAACAGTTTCTTTCTTCTGTTGTAGAGTTTGTTTACGGCAGGGGACCATTAGATTGGCTTCCTTTTTTTGGAGGATTGCATCTTGGTTCTGTTAGGGATAGCACGATCCATGCACTCGTGTAAGTGCTTATAAAGTGCATTTGTGAAGGATTCAGCAGTTGTACCTCTATTGTCCGTCTGCATGGGTGTTGTGAAGTTTGCCACTTCTGTCTTAAGAAGCGAGAAGTTGGCTTTGGAGAAATTTTTTACGGTGTTTTCCCTAATGGGGGTGGAGGCGGGATATGGATGTTTAGGCTGATTAGCTTGTGGTCAGATCTGACCAATGAGGAATTGACCGCTGGTGTGGAACACCAGTTGCCCATGTTGGTAATGACCAGGTCTAGGATATTGCTGCCCCTGGTGGGGGTGTGGATAAGTTGATCCAAGGCACTGGAATTTATAAATTCCAGAAAATGTTGAGCAAGAGTTGGTACAGGAGTATTTTTCCCAGTTAATGGTGGGGTAGTTGAAATCGCCTACTACTAGGGTGCTGGGTTGTATTGTAATATTTTCCAGTGTATCAAGAAATGAGGAGTGGGAATCCTGGGGCATGGTGGGGGATCTGTAGCAAGTTACAATTTGGATTGCGGTCTTGCCCAGAGTTAGTTGCACTTGGATAATCTCGGATGCATTACACTGAGCAACTAGCCTGGAGGTGTGGATATCCTTAATGAATATGGACACGCCTCCACCTTTAGTGTTTCGGTCCAGGTTAGGTGGCCAAAAGGTGTGGTATGAATTATAGCCTGGCAATGCAGGGGTGCTCTCTGGAGCCTTGAACCATGTCTCTGTCACTGCACAGATGTTGATGTTCTCCATTTTAAGGAGTGCCTTGAGGGAATGCATTTTGAGGTTTAGTCTTCTAGCACTGAGTAGCATTACCCTCAGATTTTGCTTGCTTGTACCGGTTATGGTGGTGAATTTGTCATTTGAACCTTGCCTAAAAAAAGGCACTATAGGGGTGGCAAGAGCATTAGCCAGTATCCGGAATCCCAAGGGCGACAAGTGCAGGCCATCTCTGGCAAAGCATCGTGGTCTGTCGATCATGTCACCCCAGGCAGACAGATACTGGATCCCCTTAGAATGACACCAGAAGCTTTGTCAATTGTTGAATTCAATCATTTTGTCCTTGTAATGTGGTAACATTCTGGGTGATGGCAGGATGCTACTCAGGGCTAGGGTCATACCTGCCTGGGCTACAAGATCGGACAGCTCCTCCATGTCTCTTTTCATGTAGTCCAGGGAGGTACATCTCAGGTCATTCACGCCAACATGGAAAATGACAGAGTCATATTTGTTCTTGTTGTGGAGTGACCTGAGTGCATGAGTTATGTGGCAGATCCTAGCACCCGACAGGCAGCGGACAGTAACTTTCTCCTTGTTTAGCCTGGTGAGTAGAACATCAGTGTGCCTGACTATAGAGTCACCTATGACTAGAGTGTTGGGTATGTTGTTATGCCTTATGGGCTGCGGTTGAGTGGCACACTGAGTTTGTGGGATATGTGTCATTTGGGTTGTGTTGGGGAGTGAAGGTTGCATGCGTTTCTGCTTTGGAGGTCTCTGTAGCTTGAGCAGATTTTTACTGAGAGGCTCTGTGAATGTAGGTGTGTGTTTTGTGTTGCCATGTGTGTGGTTTGGTGGTGTAGGTGTTGAGGGACTATGTGATGAGTGTGGTGTGGTGCAAGGGTTTACCTTCTCCTCTTGACTGTCTAGTCCAGTCTTGGGTGAAGAGAGCTTTGCTTCCAGTTTGGCTATATAAGTGCATCTCTCACAGGTTGTAGTGTTGGGTGGTAGGAGGAGAGGGTTGTCGGTGTACATGAAGCAATTGCTGCATTGCCCCAAGATGCCCAGATTCATCAGGTAGACAGGAGAAAACACTGGGAGCTGACCCTTAGACATGCCTGGATAGGTGCTTATTTATTAAGTACTAAAAACTGTTTTCCTCTAGACAAGTGAGGAAAGTTGAGTGCTGTAGTAATTTGTAGCTTATTTAGTGCCTACAACGAGTTCTGAACGAGTGCTGAGATCAAAGAAACAGATTTGAGTGCTAAAACTAAAAAAACTGGCTAGTTCTAAGGGAAAATTTGAAGAGCAGACTTTATGGCGCCAGGAATAGTTTAACCCTAGCTAAGTGGCGATGCATAAAGTGTATTTTTTTTTTATATAACAGTAGCAAATGAGCAAACTGATTTAAACAAATTAACCAATAAAAAGCTAAAAACTGAGCCCCGTTCTAGCAGTCTTTGCTCAGACAGGTTCTAACTGCACACTCCTGCCACTAGGGTGCGGGGGAACCTTCTCCAAAAAAAAAAAAATGGTCTGGATTGGTGCTCAAGTTATGCAAACAAAGCTAGATTCAGCAGGTCTGAACTTAGTCTATGCTACAGTAAACAAGGTGTACCAATTTCAGAAAAAAAAAACAGTTCAAATAAGCAGGCACAATAAGCCTTTAACCAGAAACTCCAAGCTCAAAAGGGCAGAATCTACTCTCTCTCCTCCCACAAGAGTGCAGACCACACCTCCTTAATGTAAAATAACTAGCGCGAAGCCCAAGTGCTTAAACCAGCTGATCTCGTGGGTTTAGACAAAATCCACCATAACTGTTCAACCGCATAAACCGATTCAAATGAAACACATAAATGCATATGCACTTACTTCAGATAGTGTATACCCATGTAATGAAGCCACTCCCCCCAGACACACACACACAGCTCCCTCCTGAAATACAAAAAAAAAATTAAGCGAAAAACGTCAGCAAGCACCGGTTTATTCCAAATATTGAGCGCTTTCGTAAGAACAATGTCAAACTTCTTCAAAACACCGTTTAAAATCACAATTAAGCTTAAATACTGCAATTGTCACATGACAAAAATTCCACCCCTTAGTCCTTAAAACAATACATACATCTAATATAAAGTTATAGACATATAAACACCTACACACATAAAAACCTTGCCTGTTTTTGTAATCTAGCATCAAAATTCCTACTTACAAATACCCCCATATTCACAGGCCCTTAGGAAAACACAAATTCAGCTTTTAATTTTAAAATACTATTTATAGTTATGGATTCATTTAAACCAGGGGGTACAGTGGCATTGCTCTTTAGCTGCCAAATCAGTTCTTTATATTCAAGTAAAATTTCATGTGGCCCTCCCCTCTGGTCAAAACTAGGGTTACCATATTTTTTCTTCCTCTTTTAGGGTTGCCAGATTCTTGACTGGCCAGGTTGGGACAAAAGGTCTTTCACACTAGGTGAAGACCAAGAAAAAAAAAAAAAGGTCTTTAGTCTTTAATGCGGAACATCGCAGTTCCGCATTAAAGACAAGTAGCTCCGTGTCTGGCGATTTTTGATTGGCCAGTATGCCGGTATACGAGCCAATCAAAAACTTGCACAGCGGACCCTCTTCTGTTCAATGCGGAACATCAAGCAGTTCCGCTTTGAACAGAGCTCCGTTTGTTGATTGGCTCATATACCGGTATACGAGCCAATAAAAAAAACAAGCGGAGGCGGTTTTGCCGGAATTGCAACCGGCAGTGAGGGACTCGGGATCGGACTGCTGATCCTGGAAAAATCCCACTGAAATAGGGACGTCTGTTTTTTAAAAATTCTGTGACTTGTCAATCGCAGAATTTTCAATAACCGCCCGGACAGGAGCTCAAAAAGAGGGTATGTCCGGGGAAACCCAGATGTATGGTAACCCTAGTCAAAACTGACTTTTTCTATACAAGAATACTTAAAAGAATGTGTGGGAAACCTGATAATATGTTTGGCTAATGCATTTTGACATCCAGCTTGTGAATATCATACTGGTGTTGGTAAATACTTGTTTTAAACTTGTTCTTGGTTTTACCTATATAAAATTAGGTACATTGTTGGCACAAAGCTATATACACCACATTAGTACTATGACAATTCAGTCTATGTCTAAAATACATGTTCCACCACCTAGGTATAGACACTTCCTCACCTTCCTTGATAAATCTACACTGGTTACAGTGGCCACACTGGTTCATGCGCCTACCCTGTAAACCCTTCCTACATCCCTCAAGCACAAAGCACAAATCCTTTTTGTAAACCACATTGGTTTACTCCTTACTGAAATGTCGGGCCTCTCAATGGCAAAACACAGAACACAAAAAAAAAAAAACACGCACACAAAAATACAGGAGAAAAAAAAATACTGAACAATACTTTTCTCCTTTAAAATTGTTTTTTTTTTTGCTTGGTGAGCAATCCCCACTTAACCCCACATCCCCCAACCTTACATATACACCCCCTAAATATCTTATACAAAAGGGAATATTCTGAGAAATGGCAATTTCGGATTTAGTATATGCAAGTCCAGATTTTCAGCTCTTCAGTCTCACATTTTCCGGACTCCGCATTAAGAGACTTGACATTTTAAATGGTTTTACACATGCACACACAGACACATAGACACGCACAGCCACCCCACCCCACCCCCAAGATCGATCTCATAAGTACACAATCACAAAAATGCTGACATCACAGATATCTCAATAAATTTAAATAAATACTTAGTCCAACCTGAAGGGGCTGCACAGTTAATTTGAAATTATTAGTCTGAAACCTATTTCTGAAATGTTCTGCCATACAGTGTGTAGGGAAATGAACCACCATCTTGTATACTTTACAATAAGGAACTGCCCAAGTTACCACTATTCCCTCTAAATCTCTCTTCAAAAAGAAAATTAAACTCCAGCTCAAATCTCAATGGATGTGCCCCTGCACTAATCCTGACTAATCACTCTATGCCATCAGACAAATCCCTTCATCATGAAACCCTACCCCCCTCTTATCTTACTCACTCTCCCTTTTTCAACCTCCCCCTCAACACAAAAAAAATATATATATATATTTTTAAAATGTAAATTTTTTTATGATGTTAACTGTATAACCTTGCTTGTAATTTTTTGGCTCAATTTGTGTGTACTCTTTGCATATTGTTACCCTTACTTTCTTGTAATATCGCAAATGTACTTCTTCTTAAACTCTGGAGCTTAACTCCTCGGGCCTCTACTGAAAATGGACATGTATCCAGCTAGACTAGCCCGGTCAACAAATGTAAAATAAAATAAAATAAGTTACACACATCGGCATACATGGAATCTACTCTGCAGACACACAAGCAGTGATGGGTCTTTAACTTGACAGAAAACATTAAATAAAATCTGTTATATTGTCTGATCCAGGTACCGCAGCCAAGTGCCCTTCACCCTCAGAAAACAAGGCACTTACGCATGAGATGGTAAATGTATTGTGCTGAAATGGGAAAGGCAAAGGTGGGGGTAAAGTTCTCACCACCACTACTCGCTGTCGGAGAAAGTGGCACTCCATCCATCTCCTCAAACGCCTCCCTGTAGCTGTGTAGGTGTGGCTGCAAAAAGAAGAGAGAAATTCAGGTTAAACAGCTCTTCCTCTTTTTTTGTTGCATTGCTGCATTACTTGTCAAACTACAGAAAAAAAGATGGATACAACTTTAATACTTAAACTTAATCACCTTTTCCTGAACAAGAATTCAATTAATACAGGTCCAAACACAGACAGTTTTGTGACTGGTATTTCAAAAAAAAAAAATACAGAAAATCTTCAGCATTTTCCTAGCGCTAACTTGAAATAAAAATAAAAATCAGACTCTACATATATACTAGTATTTTAACATTTTCCAAACCAAGCAGCACACAGTAAATAAATAAAACAATGATTAACCAGCCACGACCGGTCTTCTCTAACAGTACTTCAGTACACAGCACTGGACTGGAATGCATGTATATTCATGTTGAAATTCATCATCCTGAAGGTGCAATTTCAACCAAATGTAACCAAAACACCTAAAACAGCCAATGCTGTCATAAGACATCATTGCACATATACAAATAAAGAAGTCATTGCACATACACAAATACCAAAGCTTCAAACATTTATTTTCTTCGGTGATCTATTTTATACAAAGACAGCCACAGAGTTTCAGCATTTAAAGGCTGATCCTTTCCTCAGGAAGGGAGTGGTGACAGTGCAGAGTTGGTTTGATAGCCTTTGTCTAATACTCTATACTAAATTTTTTGCAACTGCAATTACTTTGTACGGCTGTGCTACACGAATCTGCTGAAACTCATCATGAGAAGGTACAGTAATTTGGCAATTGTCCTTTGCAGCTCACTGTCCCTGTTCTTTCCACTCCTGTGTCTTATGTGGCAACACTGTATACTGAGGGATTCTGTAAATATTCTTGCCTGCGAGTGTTTTATACTATGATTCTTAAAAGTTTATATTTTTCACTTTGTTTTCCTGTTAACAGAACACACACTTCTCGCTTTTGTACCTTAGGGGGCAAGATAAATATTCTCAAAAATTAAGGTTTCGCTCTTTCCCGTTAGCTACTTTTAAGCATACAGTTCAGAACACCATATAAACCACAGTCTTCATATCCCAGACAGAGGTCAGTGCTTGCTGGATTCAGTCCAACATATAATGAACGTTACACGACACAGTGAGTTCAAAAGAAAATTATGCATGTAAACTCCCAGTGCCCCCCCAGGGAAATGTACCAACCAGTAGCATGTAAAGGACTGGTGTACCAGCTGCTAAATGGCACCATGTAAAGGACTGGAGTACCAGCTGCTAAATGGCACCATGTGAAGGACTGGTGTACCAGCTGCTAAATGGCACCATGTAAAGGACTGGTGTACCAGCTGCTAAATGGCACCATGTAAAGGACTGGTGTACCAGCTGCTAAATGGCACCATGTAAAGGACTGGTGTACCAGCTGCTAAATGGCACCATGTAAAGGACTGGTGTACCAGCTTCTAAATGGCACCATGTGAAGGACTGGTGTACCAGCTGCTAAATGGCACCATGTGAAGGACTGGTGTACCAGCTGCTAAATGGCACCATGTGAAGGACTGGTGTACCAGCTGCTAAATGGCACCATGTAAAGGACTGGTGTACCAGCTGCTAAATGGCACCATGTGAAGGACTGGTGTACCAGCTGCTAAATGGCACCATGTGAAGGACTGGTGTACCAGCTGCTAAATGGCACCATGTAAAGGACTGGTGTACCAGTTCCCAAATGGCACCATGTAAAGGACTGGTGTACCACCTCCAGTTCCTAGCTGATGCTATATAAAGGGTTGGTCTACCAGCTAACCAATGATTCCATGCAAAAGACAGATGTATTATCTTGTACAATCTAAAGGATTCATGGATTACCGGCTACAACTTAAAGGACCAGTATGTTGGTGTCTAAGCAGTAAAAGACTAGTGAACCACCTGTTACTGTGTAAAGTTTAAATATGTAAACTGACAGAAGATAAAAGTTTGGGGTACCAGCTGGCAAAGGCCTGGTATACAAACTAGTTCAACATACAAAATATTTGCAGTAACTGGTACAGCTTAAAGGACTAGGGTATGTCTAACATAATTTAAAGACCAGTAAACCAGCTGGTACCATGTTAAAGGATTTATGCACCAGCTGCTGTCACGTTAAGTACTGCTGCACCAGATGGTACCATGTAAAGGGCTGCATCAGCAGGCACAATTTAAAGACCAGGTGTACTAACTGGCATCATGTAAACAACTGGTGTATTAGCTGTAAACACGTAACTAATCCACATGCTGGCACAAATAAAATGTGGTGCACCAACTCATACAATGCAAATGAAAGGTGCATTACCTGAAACTCTGTTAAAAAGTGGTGACTCAGTTGCTACCTCTTATACAAATGGTACACAAACATGCACAAGTTAAGGGACTGCTGCACCAAATGGCATAAGGTAAATAACTGTTGTGCTGGTGGAACAAAGTGAATGATTGTTTGGCACCAGGTAATGGAGAGGTGCACCGGATAGCACTCAGGGAGTACTGAATGCTTTGAATATTTTTTTAAATTTAAATGTTATCAAAAACATATACCTTTTTATACATGGCAGTGTGAGCTATTCATACTTATCTGAAACACACAGATATGAAACTCTACATGTATAAGACAGTTACAGGCTTTGAGACTTTTTTTTTATCAACTCCTATCTCAATGTATATACCTCCACTATCACATATTCTTTGAAAACAAAACTTACCATACAATATCAGTAATCTGTTAAAACAATAATATACAATAGACATATTGGTAACAAAGGTCAAGTTCTGTTCACAGTGATCATTCTGTCCCCTGCCATGACAAGCACTCCTAAAAGGGGTTAATGCAGACCTGAGGGGGTACATACATTAAAGTCTACATACGTTCATCTGAACTCCCAAAATTAAAATTGCAGGGCCTGTTCTAAACTACTTGCATCTTGGTGAGTTATTAAACAACAACACATAAAACATATGTGAAAGACTGAAATTATGTATACACATGACTAGAACCACAGACACATTTACAAACCAATATTTCCATATTTTTATCCTCATGTAAGGCTTTGCAATGGTTTGCTACTGTTCTCTTCACCAACAGCCATGAAGTTGCCCTTCCTTTTAGCAACTACTGCACTGACCCAATGAATGCCAGCAAACAGTATTATGATGAGTATGACATAAATGTGTGTCAGACTCTGCCGTGGGCTCTCTGCTAAATACCTCAGCCACTTCCCACCACTCCTACTCCAGCCTCTAGTGACACCACCCCACATTTTAGTAATGCAAAGGATATAACTTTCACTGTTGATGACCAAAAAACAAATAAAAAATGCAGAGTCAGTATTACCAATGGTAAAAGAAAGCCTTTATTGAATCATGGATGAACTCTTTAGTCAAATATAAGACTACAAATCTCAAGAATTCTTGTATAGGTTCACAGATGTGCACTAGACTAATGGCCCTGGGGCCTTTACAAGCCTAGCCATAGGATTTCCCTGGCATAGTGGCACCCGACCTTCATTCCCAGTGCCTCTGTCGAGTAGAGACACTGGTGCTATCATCACCGGGGTGAATTTTCTGTTTCCCATCCACTCATCAAGATTTCCCTTGAAGAGGGTCAGCAAGGTGCTCTGCTTGACATGTATGGGAAGTCTGTTCCATAGCATGGGCAGTCTCTGGGTTATGAACCTGTCCCTCCAGCATGTCCTGTTAATTGTAGTAATGAGGTTGAGGTTTCTGGAGTGTGTGGTATGGAGGGATTAGGATTTCTTTAGCTGTAGCATTTCTAACAGAGCTGGGTCAGACATGGCTTTGTAAGTCAAGTAGAGATCGCCTCTAAGTAGGTGATATGAGACAGAGAATAGTTGAGAGTTTTTTTGGGTCTGAAGTGTTTAAGGCCTAGGATCCTCTTTGTGAAGAACTGTGTTCAGTGGACTACCATTAATGTGGTAATTCATGGGAAATGGGTTTTTCCCAAAGGGGATGACGGCATATTTTTTTGTCACTGAGCTTAAGGCCATGGTTCTGACACCAGTTGTTGGTCAGTGAGGCCATTGTGTAGGATGTCAACATCACTTGAGGAGTTAATAATAGCTCCCAACTTGCAATTGTCTGCAAACTTTGTCAGCCAGAGTCCCTTCGTGTAGGCCTGGACTTCAGAGAAGTAGATACCAAACAGGAGAGGACCCAGGACTGAACCATGTGGGACTCCACTCGCGACTGGTCGACAGTGACTTAGAGTCAGCTACTTTCACACTGTGGGTTCTGTGAGCCAGTTTGCAACCCACCTAGTGATATAGGGGTTGATGCCAAGCTTAGTGAGGTTTTCTAGGATTACTGAGTGGGGAATGGTATCAAAAGCCCTGGCCAGATCAAGGTAGGCTGTCTGAACCATCTTGCCTTCATCCACAGCTCTGGTGATTGACTCAAAGAAGTCAACCAAGTTGAGCAGACATGATCTACCCTTCACAAAACCAAATTGTGTTGGATCCAGAGTTTGGAGATTCCCTATATCCTTGCTTATTAGGTCCATGATGATGCATTCCATAGCTTTGCATATCAGACTAGTCAGGCTAATGGGGCGATAGTTCCCGGGGTCTGTAGTTGCTCCTTCTTTGTGGAGAGGGATGACTGTAGCAGTGCGTCATTCGGTAGGGACAAAGCCTGTGGTGAGGCTGTGACTGAACAGGGCACACAGATGAGGTGCCAGTTCACTCTGTAGTTAATGTAGAACACAACCAGGGATACTGTCAGGTCCCACAGAAGCTGTATTCCTGGCCTTGGACAGTGCTGTTTTAACCTGTGCAGCAGTAATACTGGCTGCCTGGCAATCTACTGGTATTGTGATTGGTCCTTTGGGGGTGAGAGGGGTAAAGCTGACGATGAATCTGTCAGCCAGTATACTGGCAATAGCTCTTGGCTCGGTATAGGGGGTACCATCATGCAGTAGCTCAGAGCAAATCTTGGTATTGCCGTGGAGATTCTTTACATAACTATAGAAGGCCTTGTGGTTGTCTTTACTATCTACTGCAATTCTGTTTTCATAGCTAGCTTTAGAGGATTTGATGAGGGATCTCAACTTTTTGTTGAGGCTGATAAGGGAGGTTTTCCAGTCTTGGGACTTCACCTTATTCAGCATCAGTTTCTTCCTTCTGTTGTAGAGTTTGTTTATGACAGGGGACCACCAGATTGGCTTCCTTTTTTTTGGAGGAGAGCCCCTTGGTTCTATTGGGTATGGCGAGATCCATGCATTTGTGTACGTGTTCATACAGTGCATTGGTGTATGATTCTGTGGTCATGCAACTATTCTCCATTTGCATGGGGTGCCATGAAGTTAGCCACCTCTGTTTTTAGGAGCCCAAAGTTAGCTTTGGAGAAGTTTTTCATGGTGGTTACCTTTGCTGGGGGGATTTCCAAGGTGATTAGTTTGTGGTCGGATCTAACCAGGGAGGAGCTGACTATTGATGTAGAGCAACAGTTGCCCGTGTTAGTAATGACCAGGTCAAGGATGTTGCTACCTCTAGTGGGGGTAAGAACGAGCTGGTCCAGGGCATTAAAGTTGGGCAAGTGTATTGGTACATAAGTAGTTTACCCAGTTAATGGAGGGGTAGTTGATGTCACCTAGTAAGAGAGTGTTAAGTTGGACCCTAACATTCTCCAGGGTGTTTCGGAATGTGGAGTGCGAGTCTTGGGACATGGTTGGGGACCTATAGCAGGCTACAACCTGAATTGCTGTCTTACCCAATGTTAGCTGCACCTGAAGTATCTCTGATGCGTTATGTTAGACTACCAGTCTGGAGGTGTGTGCATCCTTTATGAATATGGAAACACCACCAGCTTTGGAGCTTCCTCTTGGATTCAATAAAGACTTTAAGAGAAGTTAATACTGACACCTCACTTTAATTGTTATAATCATCAATAGTAGAAGTTATATATTTTCTGCTACTTGATATTCAGTTCCACTTTGCCACACAGCCCACAAAATAATGTGTTACGGTTGTTGTGTTAGCTCTGCCTCAGTTTTAATGTTCTATAAACACTTGTACTGTAACATACCAGCCAAAGGCTGATTTTCTGCTGACTAAATAAACCTCTCTGGAAAAATGTCTCCAAACGTTGTCCTTGTTTCAGTTGTACATTTCACAGGCCTACCACTCTCTCTGCTACAGATACATTTTAATACATATTATTTACAGGACAATATATATATATATATATATATATATATATATATATATATATATATATATATATATATATATATATATATATATATATAGATATATATTTCTACAAACACACACATTTTTTTTTTAGTTTTTTTCCTCTCATTTGTTTACTGGACTAGTCTGGCAGAGTAATCTGCCCTTCTTCAGCAAATGATTATGGAGTTAAGCTCCACAACAGACACATATTGTTTTTTTTTTTTTTTTACACTGTTAGAATATTTAAAACAAAGAAAGTTATCAAAGACAAAGACAAATATAAGGTTAGAATATTTAAAACAAAGAAAGTTATCAAAGACAAATATAAGGATTAATACTTACATGGACTTTAAATTATGGACTAAGAAATTATTTGCCTAGTAGTAGATATTAACAATATAGAAAGCTTCTTAAAGATATTTGGTAAGAAAGTATGACAAGGTTAGCAGAAGAAAGGGGGAAAAGTAACTTATATAAAGTAAAATTAAGTTATTACTTCAGATCTGTGTATGCATGTTTCAGAATGAAAGAAGGGTAAAATCTCTGCAACATTGCTGTTCAACGTTTTTAATATTAAGAACAGAGTCTAACAATGTGAAGCAGAGTGTGAATAATGTGGAACAGATCATGGGAACATGTTCTTTCAGACGCAGCCACTCATTCTAAAGCTCTAAGGGACTTGTTACAAGAACAGCTGTGACATGGAAACATCATAGCAGTAACAGTATCACTGTAGACTTTGTGAACAGCGAATTAAAATGATTATGCCGTTCTTACTCAGTATAATTGCATGTCAAGGAGCACTGGGTTTAGAAAACAAATTAAAATTAGTAGTGGAGTATAGATTAGATATGTACAAAACTTCACTGCGTGTACATTTTGTTAAAAGGGCCTCAGCTTGACATGCATCTCTGAGAGCAGATTCCTTAACAAGCAACATTTTACAGCTTTATGAGGTCCCAGGTCTCAAATATAAGGGCATCATACTATGTCTAAGGGGAAGAACTCACTATTTACTTATACTTTTATGTGTAGAATTAAAAAAAAGTTATTGTTGGTGAACTATCTCATATGTAACCTGTGCGGAGCACTGCAAGTAAATAACATGTTTAGAAATGTGAAGACTGAGTAAAACGCAACACGACTGCACAGCACATACATTTCAACAAAGCAAAATATAGTTTAAACAGGTGCTTTCAAATCCATAACATTACAAATAATTCTTACACAACAACACATCTTCAGCATTCCTATTACTTGAGAAAATGAGAAAAACAGAACTGGGGCAGATAAGAAAACACATACCAGCATACTTTGTGGTAAACAAATAATGGCACAGTAATGACAAAGTTGCCTGCCAGCTCCCTCGCTCCCCCAGTACAAGACATTGGAACAGACACACATACAATAAGGGCACATCACAAATAATTTTGAGGAATCAGATCCCCAACTAAAGTGTAATTCTCTAATAAATAACACAAAATTATATTAAAAAATCAAATTATTAGGCCTCTCCTTTCAGTAACAATACACTGTGATACAACAGCAGTAAAAAACTGATGGGGAATGCTGGACAGCTGGGAACAAGTTTTGTCAGCTGACAGCATGCAAACTTACTTTGCACCAAGTTTCTCTGCAGGACAGCTAAAGGTCTGAAGGAGAAGAAAGAAGATTGCTCTATAGGATTTTCTGAACCTGATGATTGCAAAAAGAACAGAACTTTAAACCACATATAGCCCCTCTGTCCCACAACTCCAGCATCTCATTCAAACAGATTAAGATACCAGGAATTCCCCACTTTGCAACAACAGGAGAGTTTGATTTCTTTTAACACAGGAACTAAAAAAAAAAACAAAAACATCTCAAAGTTTTCCCTCCCCCCAGTGGCTGGAGGTCTGACTGCAAGTAAGCTCCAAACATCTGCGAGGGAAGCAAGAAACTCACAGGGACAGTAAAGGTAGAAAGAAAGGAATGTAGCAACAAGATAGAAAATATATATCCTCAGCGTATAAAATGGCAAAAGAGAGAAAATATAATAATCATATTCTGTTATCCAAATACTGGAGAGAGAAATTGCCATCCCTACACGACAGTAAAATAGTAGAGGCGTTTAACTTAACATTAAAATCCGTATCACTTCAAAAACTGGTCTTTACTCAATTGATGATATTTAACAATGCATATTATACCCATCTTACACATTATAAATTTGATTCAAAAAAGTCACCTAAATGTCCACAGTGTGTAGATCAGACAGCAGACCTGTTACACATGTTCTGGAGTTGCAAGTGCATTTATAAATTATGGAATTCTTTAAAGTTACAACTACAAAAAATGGGTTACCAAAACTCAACACTCTCCTGGGAATTTCTGATTTTACATATTCCACCGGAGAATTTGGACAAAACAAAAAAGATTGTAATTATGAATATTAGTTTACTAATGAAATTATATATAGCCACACATTGGTTGAACCCAGCACAGGTGTCGTGGCAAAATTTCAGGCTGTTAGCGATTAAGCATATATTAGTGCACAAATTGTTAATTAGAAATAATAAGAAAAGTATAAACAGCATAAAAATTTGGGAACAAATCTTTAATATTATTTTAGTTCCTATCCACTTTCCGTCAGGACATTCTGTATGTGTACCAACACATTCTTGGATAAGATAGAAAATGTAGAAATAATACACATTATTGGCTTGAGTTAGTTTATAATTGTCTATTGTAGATGCTTTTATGTTTAATTTTTTGTGATTTTAATTTCCTGTACTTGGTTAAAATGATACTTATTCTTAATGTATTATAGGGAAATTCAAAATGGAACTAAAACATTGGAAGCAATATTGTACATAATGTAAATAGTGTGTGAAATGTATAATGGTTTGGCAAAACAATAAAAATGATTATTGAAAAAAAAAAGAAAGAAAGGAATGTAGACAGAAGTTTGTAACCTATGAAAACTGTAATTAAATGTTCAGAAATGCTGTGATGACAGTGCTGTGGAAACATGACATCTCAGGTTACCTATCCTAGCAACTAGAGGATAGTGTCTTCTCTGGCCACAACTGGATGGCACTTGTGAGAATGCTTTGCCTACCCAAGGGCTACCCTGACTAGCCCATAGGCTGCCCAGTACAAAGGCCAGTGGAAAATAATGAGAATGTGGAAGGTGTGAATGTGCTTAAATAGCAGGTAATCTCACCTACAGTGTTTCTGTACAATGTGCGTACTGTCCTGACACAGACTGGTTCCTCTATGGAGGACTAAGGAAGATACCAGAAACCTTCACACAGAATGCCCACAGGAGAAATTCATGTCGCAAAACACAGGACAGAATCAGCTTCTCTTGAGAGACTTTAGTCTTAAGAGACAACAACTAACAGAGGAATGGAAAAGAGAAGCTAGGTGCCTGCCTGGTAGCAAAAATAAGAGGAAAGGGGAGCAAGAAAGCAGCACTCTGGCAGTAACCTTACCACACGGACAAGATAGCAGACTGTTAGTTTTTAACCAGAGGCAAATTAAATGGCTGGGATGGCCAGAAGGACAGCTCTAAACTTCTTTGCTCATCAGTTATAGACAAGGCCAAAAATAATGGGGAGAGAACCAAAATCAGGGACAAATTTAAATATTACTCCAATTCACTAGAAAGCTAAGAAAGCAACAGGTTATGCATTAACATGTATATTTTGAACAATAAGAAGTACAAAACTCTAATGACTGCATTATTGACTCTGTAATCTTCAATAATTTACAGGAAAATTAACAATTTTACAAAGGCCAGGGCATGCAAAGAAGAAGTGTAGGAGAAGTCTGTAAAACTGAGGACAGACGGATCTTAGAAAAAAAAAATATATATGTATATATATATATATATATGTGTGTGTATTCCATGTGCTTGCGCAGTCACACACACACACGCACACACACACACACACACACACACACACACACGCACACATACACACACACACACACACATACACACACACACACACACACACACACACACACACATATATATATCTATATATATATATATATATATATATATATATATATATATATATATGTATATATGTGTGTGTGTGTGTGTGTATATATAGAGCAAGAAATCTGGACAAAGCCATAAACAAAAGTGGTACAAAGGCCCCAAAATATGGACAATTTTTAAATATTGCTATTAAAAAATTAGAAAGTTGCTAGAATAACAGGTTTTCCATTAGCATGAATTTTCTGAAGGGTATGAAGTCTGAAACTCAAACGTCTGTCATTATTTTCTAACTTCTGTCTTTAATAATTTGCCACTAGTTTGCCAGAAAACCACAATTTTATGAAAAATGGACCAAAAATAGGAGGCATAAATCTGGACAGTCTGTGAAAATCTGTACAGTTGAGAGGTATGAACCCTCATCTTAGACCCTCAAAAAGGGTATGGAATAAAAATACATATTTATTACAAAGTGCAAATATTAAAAATATGTATAGGTTCACTATATCATCCTAACAAAAGAAAACAAACTGCAAACTAAGCCAGATTTACTTTGCCATGTGTTGTAATGGGAAAAATGCATTAAAAATATGTAAAACTAAACTGAAAGTAAAACTTCCAAAAATTATGACTCAACCATTCTACATCCCAGAAAACTGTATCCAACCACAAAAACAAACCAAACACGACTATAATATAAAAACAGAGTAAAAAAAATCTCTACTATTAACTACAAAGGGTATAAACAGTAAACTAATTAAACATACGAGGGTCAAACCCCAAAATATATACTGCCATCCAGTACAGCATCTCCTACATAAATCACACTCAAAACACAAAGGCAAAAACAATAATACAAAGCAATAATGCTTAAAAACAAAACAAAAAATAGAAAGTCAGAATACATATAAAAATCTTATTTTTCTTTTCGTCTTTTCCCGGTTAGGGGTAGCCACAGCGGAACTCCGGTCTGCTAATGATTGGCAGGAGATTTTTATGGTGCCGAGGTGCCAGCCCGACACCCAACCTTCAACGAAGGCACGCCCATTCACGCATGTCTTTCGAATGCCAATTGACCGCGGGGAGGACATGCAGACTCAATACAGTACCACAGCAACTAAAATACTAGTAAATGTAATCATAACATCAAATATTCAAAAAACATACATCAGAAAAAAAACTATTCCTATGCACTTAGAGTGAATCTGACTGAAACAAAATACAGCAACTCTTGAAGTGTTCCATCCACAGTTTATGTATAGAGGACAGTACTTTTCATTTTTTATTAAAGATGCTCACGCATAATTCATCTTTATCCCATGGTGACGTCACCATAGGAATACAGTGGGAACACACCCATAGACTTTAATGGACACTCCCCTTTACATGCACATTGGTACGTCAGATAAAGTCTATGGATACATACTCCTGCTTTACTTACATTGATGTCACTGAGGGTACAGTTTGCTGTAAGTCTTAGTGATATCAGCATAGTAACACAATTACACAAAACTGTTTTCTTAAAAAAATGGGACAAGTATATTTAGAATAAAAGAGGGGAGATGCATGACATCTCTTTAGATACCACATACTATTTGTGAAATACTATGGTGAAAAAGGTAAACACAGAACTCTGTAGGAACAATTTAAACAGCACCATATCTCTTTATATAAATCCACTGTGTTCAATGACTTTAGTTAGTATATAAAGGCAATTGCTTTAACATATTCCAAAGTATGTAAAGGCCATTGCCTACCTTATCTAAAATGTTCAATCCAGTTTTTGAAATGTATTCTCATAATTTAAAAATCATGTGACTACCTGCACAAATGTAAACCACTCTGCTATTCTCTTGTGGAAAAGACATTTTGTTCAGCCATAGACCTGGGACATGGAAGGGTAGTGATCCTAACTCTATCTCATATGATTATGTGGTGCCCCCTCTAGTCACATCTGCTGGAGGGTCCACTTTCAGTGAATCACAGATGTAGCAAAGTAACTTCACAATTCACCAGTGAAGCATCCTTCAACAAAGTCTGAACCAGGTTCTGTAGCAGGAAATAATCAAGACTTGTGGAAATTGTGCCCCATTCTCCAGAGCTGACAGATACATAGCCACTGATACCTCACCATCCACGCAATTTAGGCCAGCTGCATCTGCAGATATGCAAAGAAAACTGTGGCTGCCAGAGAGTACAGAGTGGGATGGAGGGTTCCTATTCTAGACCCTTCTTTAAATTTTTAGTCAGACAGGAACTAAATATGCAATTTAGTGGACCTTTGAGCATTTGAGGATGACTGAGACAGAAGACTGCCCTGTTCTCCACCACTGGGGGCAGTTTTCATTTTAGGGGTAGAGTCAATACTAGACCTTTTCCAGTTTATGGATAATCCCAGGATCTACAATCACAGAAATCCCCAAACCACTGATGCCTCTAGTGCATATCTCAGTAACAGCATAAGATGACAGTTGTCGAGGTAAGCGAACATGTGATGTTCTTTCCCCTGTGGAAGAAGGAAAAGGCATAAACAGAACATTTTGCCATTGTCAGAAGTAAGAACAGGCTACGCAGATCCCTTGTGGAATAGAATTCTTTTGTGAGGAGGGCCAAGTTATATTTCTAAGATGTAGTCATTTTATTGCCATGCGGAGGCTTTACAGGCTGTGATAATCTCAGAGAACCAGTTCAATACAGGCAGTCCTAAATAATAGACATCATTATGACTGCGTTATTGGTGGGTTTGTCCTGCTTAGGGCCTTTGTTGATTCAGCTAAAAGGATTAATACAGATTAAAATGCCTGACACATAGGGGTCTTTCTAATTTTATCAGGGGGCCTCTTCTTCCCAGAAAACTGGGACTGTCTGGAAGAAGGGGAGAAGTTGGTGGTTCTGAGAGTGCAGTTCTGCCTGCTCACCATAATTGTAGATGTCTGAGTATCTTCACTGTTGCAATAATAATTATTCTTGCTGTGATAGCCCTTTAGATTTATTTATTTATTTATTTATTTTACATTTGTTTACCGGGCTAGTCTAGCTGGATATATTTCCATTTTCAGTAGAGGCCCGGGGAGAAAAGCTCCAGCATTAATAATTAGATCATAACTTGAAATACAAAACAAGGATGGTACTCATAGTTGAAACATGGTAAATGAAAGTAGTTCAAATAAAAATATACAAGAATCAATAATAAAAATAGTGATAAAAAGTTATTTACACTGGTATAGAAATCATGAATACCTGATATTTAGATATCCTGAATACCAGAGATTTGAACCCCCCACCTGGGGTGATGAAGACTGTGCACCTGACATCAGGATGTCTGGGTACAATGATAATTGGACAGTGACATCTTACAGGTCTTTCAATCCTCCCAAGAAAAAAGGATTCCCACAAGTTTGAGCTTCAAGCCCGGAGCATAAGACACCCAGAATTCCCCAGTGTAATGAGGAAGGAAGAGACCCTAAAAGACGTAATAGAAGAGAAAGGGTGGAAAGGAAAGGGAAAAAGGACAGGAAATGAGTGTCCACTTTAAACTCAAAGGCTGACAGATGGGAATGAGGGAGGAAAGACCTACTTCAAAAGTGAAGACACTCGAACATCTACATTTATGGTAAATAAGACACATCCGTACTATGTTCATCGTGTTTCACTGCTGCAGTAATAACGATATGGGAAGATTCCCAAAGGTGAAAAGAGAGAGGTTGGATAACAGTTTAAGCACAGGCTAGGATACCCTGCAAGACTGCAAAGGCAAAGCCAGCTCTGGTTCTGGGAAAAAATAGTAAGACTGAAATGTTTTAGTAAAGGAGTGGACATAGGACCAAGTATCAGCCTCTAAAATGTCTCTGATTGGAACTCCTCTTAGGAAAGCACTAGTTGAAGCTGTAGCTCTAATAGAATGAGATTCGATATACTTAGGAATTTGTGTCCCATGTTGTTGATAGCAAAAAGCAGTATAGCTAATTTTGAAATGGTCTGTCTGCTGATAGGATTTCACAGTTTGTTGTTTGTAAAGGCTAAAAACAGCTGGTCTTTCTGAATGACTTGGCCCTGTCCAGCTAGAACCTGAGTTATCTGCTAATATCTGGTGAGTGTAGGATATGTTCTTCCTGATTTTGAGAGTGAAGGAAGAAGACAGGGAGGTATATGAACCTGTTTAAAGAAAAGTTATAAAATCATTTTGGGTATAAAAGAGGGATTAGCCCTGATACTAATCCTGTTCTGGTTACATCTACAGCACAGTGCATTAGCCCACTAGGCCACTCAGGGCTTGCAGGTCTGAAACCCATCTAGCGGAAGTAATAGTCTCCACAAATTCTGTTTCCCATGAAAAGAATTTTATGTCAGCTTTTGCTGCAGGCTAAACCAACCAAAAAAGCAGCCAGCACCAATCTTCAGCTTCCAATAGTTATTTAATTAATAATATTTCATATAAAAATGCGTACTGCATACCGGTGTTGGCTGTAAGCCTTAATCAGTGCTTTTGCTGTAGGCTCAAAGGGTAGTAAGGTGAATAAAACTGAGGTCCCAAAGGGGCAAGGGAGTTCTTCTGAGTGGCCTAAGATTGATAATACCTTTAAAGAACTGTTTCATAAGAAGTTGAGAGAAAAGAGGAGTCTGCATCGGTAGCCAGGAAGAGATGATTGAAGAGTGAATGTTAATGGAGGAATAGGATAAACCAGACTTGAAGAAGTAAGGTAGGTTACTGCATGGTTGATCTCTGCTGAACTTGGAAATATGCTCTGTTGCTGATATCAGATAAGAAAACCTTTTTGACATACAGTATTTTGCAGTGCTTGGTTTTCTAGCTTCCTTTAGGGTAGCTATTATGCCCTTGTCAAAAGAAAGACCTTGAGGAATAGTCAGTATATTAGCCAAGCTGTTAACCTCAAGATGCAGAGACCGAGGAGTATGATGGACCCCTCATTCTGAGTCAACATGCCCACCTTTTGTGGAAGGAACCATGGGTCTTCCTTGCACAGGCTGTTGAGGAGAGAAAATCAATATTGCCTTGGACAAAAGAAGCTATTAGCATAACTCTTGACCCTTCCTCTCTGATTTTCAGAAGCACTCTGGGGATGAGAGGAATGTGCCAGAATGTGTAAAGAAACAGACCTGTTCATGGAAAGAAGGCATCTATCCTCTAGGCTCTGGGATATTTGGCCATTGAAAATAAATTTCCAGCTGATTGTTTTGGCTTGAAGCAAAAAGGCCTACTTCTGGCATACCTCAGGATAGGCTGAGGAGGCTGAACTAGTCCTTGTTTAAGGTCCAGTTGTGGGAGTTCAGTTCTGAATTCTAACCTGCTGAGGCAGTCTTCTAATAAACTGTTTTCCCCAAGTAGATAGTGGGCCAGAAGGTGTTGGCCTAAAACTTGAGCTGTGTCCCACAGAGACATTGTTAGATGACACGAATGACAGGAGCAAGTACCTTCCTGTTTGCTTATGTACTGTATCACAGTGGTGTTGTTTGTCTTTATCAGTAAGATCCCTGGTTTCCATAGGTATATGAAAGCCAGAATGTGCTTGAGAATAGCCATAATTTCCATTAGGTTTACGTCTTTTTAAGAAAGCTTGTTTCCTATTTTCCTTGTTCTTAGAGGCCATCGGAATGGGCCCCCCAGGCTAAGTATGAATCATCCATAGTCAAGCTCTGATTTGGGAAAGGGATCCTGAAGGGTACTCATGACTTTTGTTCGAAAGCAGGGATTCACCACTCCAGTTCTCTTTTGAGGCTGGGAAGGAGCTGAATTTGTTGTTTGAGGGACTGGCTGTGTTGGTTCCATACATTCTTGAGGTACCATTGGATCTTCCTCATGTATAATCTAGCTAGGAGGATCATTCGAATACATGAGACCATGTAAGCTGAAACTCTCAGGATGTCCCTTGCTGAAAATACTGAAAGGAGAAGAACAGTTTGCAAGCATTTTTGTCAGGAAAGTGATCTTTTATCTTTATAGGTAAGCTCTCTGAATGTCTGTGACCAGCAAAGCCCATAGAAAAACAAACTTTTAAGATGGAGTGAGTTTGGACTTTTTTAGATTTGGGGTGAATCCTAGACTGGAGAAACTGTCCATAGTAAGACATAAGGTAGAAAGAAGCTCTTCCACAGAGTTTGATTGTTATCAGGCAATTTTCTAGGTAGGGGTATATTTGGATGTATTTTGTCCTTTAGAAGGCAAATAAATGGAGCCAGGCACTTTGTGAATACTCTGGGTACAGTAGATAAGCCAAAGGTCACAGCAGAGAATTGATAGTGATTTCCACCTGCTTTGAAATCATGATGCTTCCTGTGGGACTTTGCAATGGGAATGTGTAGGAAAGCATCTTTTAGACCCAAGGTGACCATGAATGCATGAGGAAATTACATACGTAGGAGCTTTTATAGGTTTAGTATTTTGAACGTGGGGACAAAGAAGAACCTGTTTAATCTGGAAAGATCCAGAATGGGTCACCAAGTTCCCATTATTTTAGAACAAGTAAAAGTCTGCAATAATACCTGCATCCCCTTTCATGGGGCAATACATTTTCTATGAAGCCTTGCTGTAAAAACAGACTTACCCAGGTAGAGGGTTTGATTTTCAGCTTTGAAAGGGAAATTGGTTAGGTTTAAAAATGGACAGCAAGGGCATCTAGCCTAGTATTTACCTATGAACCTATGAAAAAAGGTAAAGCCTTCACCTTAGTTTTTTAGACGGGACAGTGATGTTTGGAATATTGGGAGGATGGCTGGGGTGTGATTTGAGGGAAAGGGAGAAGAGAGGGGACCAGCTTAGTTACAGTTGCTCCCTGCTGAGCCCTTGAAGTCAGAGTCCACTAGGCCTAGAGGTAAATTCTGGCTGCCATCTTTTATGTTGCCCCGATGGGCTACCCCTTACCCTTCTCCCTCTTTGTCTGTGCTGAGAGGAAGGAAAGGACCAGGCCTTAGTGGCATAGTTTCTGCAAAACCTGGGTTGGTAAACCTGCAGAAGGTCTTTTGCATTCTGCATATATTCAGCCTTTTCCTGCAACTTTTGAAAACAGATCCAGCCTCAAGCCCAAACAAGACGCCATTGTCTAGAGGAGCATCCAGAATTTCAGATTTAACATGGTCTGGAAGGGGTTGTTCCCTTAACCAAGCATATCTGCACATAACATACCCTGATTCAGCTGCCCTGCTTGTTGCTTCCAAAGCATCAAAGCCACAATATAAAGAATGCCTTGCTACTTTAGAGACAGATTTGTAAATATCCAGCAGTTCTTTGGAAAGAGTTCTGTCTTCCTTCCCCTCCAGCTTTTCCTTCATATGGTACAGTAGAGTCTCCTCTTACTTAACTATATGAAACTGGCAGTTGAGAGCTTTCATAGCCAGGGTGGCAGAACTATAGACTTTTTGCCAAATCTGTTCAGGGTCTTTCCCTCCTTGTCAGCAGTACGATTTGTAAAATGTGTTTTGAGGAATCAAGAGCCCCATTAAAATGGTCTGGCTTCCTAGGAACAGGTGTTTGGCAGTCAGACTGCAGGGAAGAGTCCAGTATGACATCATCCACTACTTCTAGTACTGGAGGAAGGACCAAAGATTTAAGCTCAGGGAGCTTCAAAAATTCTCTTACCCTCTTTTTGGATTGAGGGTAGCCCTGCGCTTCCCTGTGAAATACTTACTCATTTTATGGATTGTTTTGTGAAAGGAGAAGTCCTCAGGTGGCAAGGCTGAGGCAAGGATAACATCAGAACCAGAGTCAGCCCCTGAGCCAGTAGAAATTTGGTCTACATAAGCCAACTCATCCTCATTTAAGTCATATGAATCTAAGGTTTCCTATGAAGGGAGGGGGGAATCCCTCTTCCTTTTCTTAGAAACAGATTCTGCTGTAACTGGAGGTCTAGAAGGACTGTGTTGTCTGGACACTACAATTTCAAAGTAGGTCCTCAGCCAGTCTAAGAAGGTCCTTCTGGTAGAACTGTTGGGGATTGAGAAAGAGAAGGCCTAGGTTGAGGCAATCCAGGAAGAATCCTTTTAGATTTGGCCACAGGCTTAGGCCTGGGTGTAGCATCAGATGTACTGGACCAGATGCGGGTGAGCAGCTGCAGCCTGTGCTTGGTCTATTGATGACCCTGAGAAGATTTAGGGGTTCTGCTAACTCTATCTGAAGACCAAGCAAGGGAGACAGAAGCAGATGCCTGCAGGGCAATCTTGGACTCAACCCACAACCCTTGTCTTTCAGCTCGTGTAGATGTGGAAGGGCCAGGTGACATATTGGAATCCAGACGTTACTCAATAGCAGTCTTTGACACATCCTTGGCCATTGGAAGGATCTGCAAATGTGTTTTCTGTCCTTCATTGGTCACAAGCCTAGGTTGACTGGCTGATGGCAAAACTGTGTCTTCTCCTACCCTCAAATGCGGCAGATGCTTCTCCCTACAGTTATGGGGGGGGGTCAAAAACATAAGAACTGATAGACATCACAGTGCATGAAGATTCCTGATACCCTGATGCCCTTTTTTCCTTTTCTAAAACCCATTCAAGGGATTCAGCTCTACATCAGACACTGTGTTTGTTAAACTGATATTAATGGGAACAGTTAAGAATGTTGTATTCTGTGCCCAAGCAAAGTAAACAAAAGATATGAAAGTCCCACTGTGGAATCTGTTTTCTACAATCAAGATACTTATTTGTCCTAGTACTCATCTAGAAGACAATAAAGTATAATGAAAGGTTCCCAATTGGGGCAGTTAGCTTTATAATGAACTCTGGTCTTTGGACCAATCGACACAGGCTGCAGATGTGGATGCTTCAGGCTCCAATGGCAAGAAAAAGCTGTATGATGGCACTGGTTGATGATCATTATACCCAGATGTCCTGATGTCAGCTATAAGGTACCCACCAGACCAGGAGGGGGAGGGGGTCTTCAAACCTCTGATATTCAGGCAGGCCAAAGGCTATCACAGCAAGAATAACCCATATTGTTATCACTGTAACACTGAAACATGAAGAACATCTTCCAGAATGATAAGAAAATGTTTACCCATTGAAAGTCCTCTACACAGTCCTGGAAAGCCATACTAAAGATGGGATCACCCCACACAAGAGGACTCAAAATGGCCTGCCTGAGCTCATATTTAAGGAAAGAGAACCTGATATGCCAGCCGGTGCAGGCCTATAAGTAAATCTGCTGCCATAGTCACAGCATCTTCACAGTCGACATTACAAAGGATCATATGAAAGCCACTGCAGAAACCATGGTTAGGGTCTCCTCCAAAGCCTCCTTGATCCCAGAATCAGGGTGGTCTACCAATTTATCCAGTGCTTGGTCCAATAGTAATGACTGAGCCTTGAACACCATAAGCCTCCTTTCCCATGTTCAACAGTAGAAAGCACACATTTGTCCAACTCTGTCCAAATCCTTAGATTCCTTATCAGGTGGTAAAGTAAAAGTGCGATGTTTACTCTGAAGGCTGTGCTGAACCATTGAAACAAACTGAACACATAGGAGGGTGCCATGGAATGCTTAGACAAGATGTTGTTTCACTTGTTCAGGGGATTATAGAGGTAAGCATCCTTTCTAAGAGCAACAGGAGCAAAATCTTGATGCTTCTAATCCACACAGAGGGCAAGCACCATGAAAAGGTGGGCCCAGGTTTCCTCATTCTTGCTGTTTGGACACCAGGGAAGGGACATTGTAGGGGAAAACAGCAGCATTACAGGCCTGTCCATGGTGGAATTCCTCAAACTGAGAGTGTCCCTAAAGGATGTAGTCAACTGGTATGCAGCTATGAGGGGAGGTATTTTTACAGGTTCATAGGTAGTTTCTAGGTATCCAGTGCAGGAGACCATGAAACAGCCTATACCAAATTCCCAACTGCCCCAAATAGCTGTCGGGATAAGTGGCTTCCTCCAGGTCATGCAGCAGGCAAATGAAGGGGGGAAAGATTCAAACCCTGCATCCCTGTAACAGGAAGCAGCTCATTAACAAATCAGAGCTTTCGTACTCTGCACTAACTTCCTTGTCAATCTCAGAGACAATTACATCTACAGCCTCAAGGTCCACTGCCAGGATGTTAAGAGTGAGAGGGCCTTTCCCCTGCATTTAACTCCATTGAACTGCTTCCTTGGATCACCTGGTATATAGGCTTAGAAGAAGTAGAAGGATTTGACCAGTGTCTGGTCTCTGACTTTGAAATTTTCTCACATCAGTCCTACACTTCCATGCAAGGGACCCTTCTTTTGGTTTCTGTACTGAGCACTCTTCATAGATGCCAGCTTGTTAGAATTTACTTAAATCTCTAACCTCTCCATTCTTCTCTTTGGGAGGCCACATTAAAGCAGCAGCACTTACGATAATGTTTCTCATTGTGTTGTCTTCACATGCAAGAGAAACAGCAGTGGTATAGCTTCAGGGTTATGGCTGGGTGGCCACAGGAACTCTCAGAAGCTTTCATCAGTTTAGGCCTGAATGCAGGAACATTACCACACTGAACAATGAAACTGACATCTGAACAATGTGACCATTACAACAGAACTGAATGGCACAGTTGCTGAATACCCTCTCTTTGTCCATTACGTAATGTCATGGCATGCACCCACAGAAGGTGTGAGACTGGAAACAAAATACAGTTAAGGAATATGCCATGCTATGTATAATGAATCAGGAAATCTTAACACTGACCCACTATGGAAGGCTATCAGAGCCACATTTTTGCTTTCTTATTTCTATCCAAACTTGGTAATCTCATCCATGGAGTAAACAGGCTTCTTTTAAACTATTTTTCTACAACATGAGCCAGTCTCCCATGGGGATGCAATGATAGGATATGACCCTATGACCTGGTCCATTACCGCATGTATGGGAAAGCAGGTAATATGGTTTCATTCCCTCACTCTCCAGTTCCTCCAGGACCTGTTTCCCTTATCCAACCCACGTGTGGTGGGCTGTAGTTTAGGGCTCCGTTTCTTTAAACCATGGAACTGTGCTGATGCATTTTTATTTATTTTGTTATAGTTAATTTGCATATCTTCCCCAAATGTACTGCTAAGGTACAATTTGTAAATCTTTGTAAATACATTCTATGTTTTGCTTGGGACTTTCTGACCAAGTCCACTATGCGTTACATCATGAAAGCTAGTTTTCTTGGTTCCTCTAAATTGAGGCAGACAAGCTACTGCAGGTATCAAAACAGCCCATTCTGAAATATGCATACAAACACCTTCCAGCCAAACTACAGCAATAAAAAAGTCAAACTGTTAAACTGTGGTACTAAACACATGGAATAGTTTGGGGTGAAGACCCCACATTAGTATCACCCGTTGGGAATAACCATTAACCAAGATTTCATGGGGAGATTATTAATATGTCAGGGTGATGATGATGGTGGCTGTAAAATATCTTACAGTCCCACTCTTTAACTGCCTCATCTGGGGGAAGGTGAATCAAAAAAATCAACAAATGCTCAGTAAAAATAAGAACAGAACCCAGAAGTCTAAGAGCCCAAATCACTTGCCATTTCCTTTTATATCTATGGAAATTTAGCATTGGACCGAAACATAAAAGGAGGGGACGTATCCATATTCATCAAGGATAGCTACACCTCCAGGTTAGTGGTGCAGCATGATACCTCAGAGATCATCCATGTGCAAATAACATCGGGCAAATCTGCAATGCAAATTGTGGCCTGCTACAGATCTCCCTCCATGACCCAGGACCACCACTCCACCTTTCTGGAGACACTGGAAAACATGAAGATCCTAACAAACACCCTGATATTGGACGATTCCAATTACCCTACCATTCACTGGGAAAACTACACGAGTACAAATTCCAAGGCCCAGCACTTCCTGGAATTCATCAACTCAAATGCCCTGGATCAGCTGGTAAACTCCCCTACCAGAGATGAAAACATATTGGACCTGGTCATCACCAACAAGGGCGACAGGTGTTCCACACCGGAGGTCAACCCGTCACTGGTTAGATCAGACCATAAACTAATCACTCTGGATGTCCACACCCCACCACCACCCCCAACGAAGGAAACCACAGTAAAAATTTTTTCTAAAGCAAACTTCACCTTACTTAAGACAGAGGTGGTAAGTTTCACAGCACGCACGCTAAAGTATAACGCTGCCCAAGATGCAGAAACCTTTACAAATGCACACTATGAGCACCTACAAGGATGCATGGATCATGCCATCCCCAGCAAAACCAAGACTCACTCCTCTAAGAGATGGAAACCAGTTTGGTGGACCCCTACAATAAACAGGCTATACAATAGAAGGAGGAAACTACTTCAGAAAAAAAGCAAATCCCAAGAAGGAAAGACATCCCTGATCAGTATCAGTAACAAACTAAGGTCCCTCATGATATCATCCAAGGCTAACTTCGAAAGAAAAATAGCCAAGGATTCAAAAGATAATGACAAAGCCTTCTTTAGCTATGTTAAGAATCTAAGTGGAAACTCGCAGATATGCACTGAACTAGTGCAAAATAGCACAAAATATACTAAACCTACTGATATTGCCAACATCCTGGCAGACAGATTCAGTGCAAACTTCACCCCCCTCTCACCTCCAAAAGGGCCCACAACAATACTGGAAAAGTCTAGTGTCCCAAAAATCACAGATGCACAGGTGAAAACAGCCCTTTCAAAAGCCAAAAACACAGTGTCAATGGGACCAGATGGTGTCCCAGGCTGTATCTTGCACGAACTACAGAACAAACTAACCCCCCACCTAAACACGCTGTTCAACCTCAGCCTCTCCACAGGCTACATGCCCATAGAATGGTGCACAGCAACAGTTATTCCTCTCCACAAAGGAGGGGCCACAACTGACCCTGGTAACTATCGCCCCATAAGCCTGACTAGCCTGGTCTGCAAGGCTATGGAGCGCATCATCATGGAACTCATTAACAAAGACATTGGGAACCTCCAACCACTTGACCCAACCCAGTCCGGCTTTGTTAAGGGCAGATCATGCCTACTAAACCTGGTTGATTTCTTCGAGACAGTCACCAAGGCCATAGATGAGGGAAAGGTGGTTCACACTGCCTACCTTGACCTCGCCAAGGATTTCAACACCATTCCCCACTTAGGTATTACAGAAAAACTCACCAGCCTGAACATAAACCCCTACGTCACGAGATGGGTTGCCAACTGGCTTACAGACAGAACTCACATAGTAAGAATAGTGGGCTCCAGGTCCGACTCTAAACCAGTCACAAGTGGTGTCCCGCAAGGCTTGGTCCTGGGACCCCTACTGTTCAGCATATACTTCTCAGAAGTACAGGCAAACACAGGAGGACTATGGCTAACCAAGTTCACCGATGACTGCAAACTGCGAGCCATAATTGACTCTCCGGCTGACACGGACATTCTCCAAAAGGGCCTTACTGACACGGACACCTGGTGTCAAAGTCATGGCCTCAAGCTAAATGCCAAAAAATGCATAGTCATCCCGTTTGGGAAAAACAAAACATCCACGAATTACCACATAGGTGGCAGCCCCCTTAATACAGAAGAGGTAATAAGAGATCTGGGGACCCAGGTAGATAGTAATCTCTCCTTTGACAATCATATTGCCAAAGTAGTTAGGAAATCCTTCTATGTGGCCCATCTAATTACTAAAGGGTTCGCATCTAGAAATAAAAAGGTTATAGTGCCCCTCTACTCGTCACTCATTAGACCCATCATAGAGTACAATGCCCCATTTGGGATGTACCTCACAAGACACTTCCAACAGCTGGAAAGACCACAAAAGTACCTCACCAAGAGGATTACTGGCCTCAAACATATGTCCTCTGCAGCCCAACTGAAAAAACTCCGGCTGTACTCAGTGGCATATCGCTTACTCAGAGATGATCTCTGCCTGACTTACAAAGCCATGTCCAACTCAGAAATGATGGACATGCTCCACCTAAAGAAATCCAAGTCACTACGAGCCATGTGTGCTCTACTGAACTAAACCTCACCACAACAATAAATAGAACATGCTGGAGGGATATATTCCTGTCACAGAGACTCCCCATGCTTTGCAACAAAATTCCAAATTACATCAGGCAGAGCCCCTCACTAACACTCTTCAAGAGAAACCTTGACGAGTAGATGGGTAACAGAAAATACACCCCTGGGATCACTTCATTGGCTCTGCTTGACAGAGGATCAGTTAATTAATCAATGGGGCGGTGAAAGCCGACACACTCTGGCTAGACTTATAAATGCCCTCAGGCAGATAGCCTAGTACCTACCTATGAACCTATTACTTACATGAAAATTCACAGCAGTTACATTTACTTATGAATGAAGTACTTCAAAGACTCAACTCTGCAAAGCTATCAAGACAGGCAGATTTCCTGGCTTTGTGGGTAGCGTCACTTATATTGATGTTATCATTAGACAGAAGCTGGTGCTCTGCTCTTTGTTATGGTAGATGCAAGCATGTCTGCTTAGCCAAGGAGAAAGCCTTATTACAACAGCACAGCTGGCTTCTGACATGGCATGCTTTGTAAGCTACACAGAACCACTTTAACAATGAATGGATTTATATGGCAGCTTCACTTCAAAAGGCATTCAGGCTTTGCTCGTCTTCCCAAGAATGAAGTAGCCACTGCCATACTTCAGTGATAAAGGGGAAACC
The DNA here is from genome assembly GCF_019279795.1 of Protopterus annectens. Classification (NCBI taxonomy): domain Eukaryota; kingdom Metazoa; phylum Chordata; order Ceratodontiformes; family Protopteridae; genus Protopterus; species Protopterus annectens. The sequence goes on along the minus strand of NC_056737.1, from coordinate 1,745,402,442 downwards.
TGAGAGCAGTGTGACCAATGAAAACTAATGCCAAAGACACCGTGGAAAGATTAATTGCCAAAACCCAAAAGGGCCCACCCTGGGACACTTCTGCATACAGGTCTGCTAAAATTCTACTAGGCCTTTCCTTTCCAAGAGAATTGTTAACACCTGTGTAGCAAACACTATCATCCAAGAGTGCTTCACTTTGCAAGCTGAACACAAAATCAAGTTTTATTCTATCTTCTGCTTAATTTCTGATTTGCATAAATCTCATTGAGGTTTAAAACAAACAAAGATGCCTACACACAGTAACAGTGCTTTCCTGTGTGTCAAAACTTGAATGGACAGAAAGTAGAGGGCGAGTAATGAAATAAAGAACTGCCTCGACATACTGAGGCTAGACATTATACCATGTGACTCCACTGACTATCTCTGCAAAGAAAATCTGAATACGAGACACAAGAGCATTACTGCTACTGGCTTTAAGTGGTCCCAGCTAAAACACAGAGATCTGCACTGTTACTCAGGAGCAAAAACAAGCATGCTGTAACTTTCACTTCCCACGCAAACAACATAATCCATTAAATAAACAAACAGTCTGAAATGATGATAAGGGGATGTGCTGTCTGCCAAGAGAATTATAGCAGAACATGACAAACTAATTACCACTACTTACAATTCTGTGGTGCTTGAAGTGCGGGCTACATTTTGCAACAGGAAGAAAAATGTGCAGGCTGGATTTAATCTGTAACAGGAAGGACAGACTAATTTTTGCTACTTGAAAGATATATAACATTCAGATAGAATGTAGTGAACTTATCACATTCCAATAAAGGATGTGAACAAACCTGTCAGACATAAGTACAGAAAAATGCAGTGATTTTGTACTGCCATTTCCTTTATTTAAATAATATACTTCATGCGAGGTTACTTTTGTGGTTTCCAGGTTTCAGTAACATTTAAAACCTCATGGCTACATTCTGAGTCACTCAGCAGATCATGATTTACCATGTACCTCTCTTACTGATACCTGGGCCCATACCTCTCAACTGTACAGATTTTCACAGAATGTCTAGATTTTAGCCTCATATTTTTGATCCATTTTTCATAAAATTTTGGGTTTCTGGCAAATTAATGGTAAATCATTAAAGACTGAAGTTAGAAAATAATGACAGACATTTGAGTTCCAGACTCCATATCTTTCGGAAAATTTATGCTAATGCAAAATGTGTTATTGTATCAACTTTCTAAGTTTGTAAAAGCAATATTTAAAAAATGTCCCTATTTTGGGGCCTTAGTCCCACTTTTATTTATGGCTTTGTCCATGCATTTTGTTCTAAGAGGTTAAGAGGTATGCACTTGGCCTGCAACTCTACTAATTTTGAAAACATGACTTCCCCTGTTTGGGACAGAGCACTACCATTATGAATTCCTTAAGTAAATGCATAACACAGAGAAATGTTATTTACATTTCCAGTGGCATTAGACAGTACAGTTGTGTACACTTACCATAAATGTAGATGTTCGAGTGTATTTTCTGTTGCAGTCATCACATTTGGGTTATCCCTGCCAGGGTAGCCCTTGGCCGGCCCAAATACCAGAAGCTTAGTATTTCTGCCTCAGTTGCTGTCAGTTCAGGACTGACGTCAGGTTGTCAATAGTATAAAGTAAGGCAGCCGACGCCATTACATCAGTTTTTCTTGCCGTAACCTGTCAGAAGCCTCCAAGTAGGAGCCAGGTTCTGGTGGAATAACCCCACCAGTAGAAAGTAAATACCAATATGTCCCTTGTAAGGAAAGAGAAGAAAAAAGGGGGATGGAAGGAGGGAAACCAGGACGGCAACAGTGAATGTACTCAAACATCTACTTTTATGGTAAGTGTACACAACTGTACTATGTTCTTCATGTTTCACTGTTGCAGTCATCACATTTGGGTTGATTCCCAAAGCTGAGGAAATGGGTGGAGACAGTCAAGGAAACTAGAGGCGGGCTAGGATGCCCTGCAAGACTGCAGAGGCAAACCCTGCCCTGGATTTGGAGAAGAGAGGCAGGTGGTAATGTTTGGTAAGTGTGAACAGACATCCAGGTGGCAGCCTCCAGGATGTCCCTGGTGAGGACTCCTCTGAAAAAAGCTGCAGAGGTGGAGGCTGCTCTGGTGGAGTGAGTCCTGACCCCCTTGGGGGGGAGGCTTTCCATGTTGTTTGTAGCAGAAATGGATGCAGTGTGCTATCCATTGGAAATGGTTTGTTTGGAGATGGCTTTGCCTTCTGCCCCTGTAGCAAAGCTAACCAGCAATTGATCTAAAGGATTTAGTCCTGTCTAGACAGAATCTGAGCTATCTGTGCACATCTAGAGAGTACAGGATCCTTTCCCCCTTGTTCTGGGGATTAGGAAAAAAGTGAACAAATGAATGGTTTGGTTCAGAGCCACACTGGACACCACCTTGGGCATGAGGGATGGGTTAGTCCTGAGGGATACCCGGTCAGCATGGAAGATGATGAAGGGTTCCACAGCCATGACTGCTTGCAGCTCGGAGACTCTTCCGGCTGAAGTGATGGCCAGAAGGAAAGCTGTCTTCCAGGAGAGAAAATTTAGCTCTGCAGAAGAAGCTGGTTCGAAGGGGGGTAGGGTGAGCTTTTCCAACACAAAGTTAAATTCCCAAGCTGGGGTTGGTGCTCTTCTGGGTGGCCACAAGTTGCTAGCCCCTCTTAGGAACTGTTTGATCAAATGGTGTGAGAATAGGGGCTGCTCAGTGGGAAAATGAGCAGAGATAGCAGAGGCATGAATTTTAATAGAAGAAAAAGCGAGTCCACTGTGTATCAGGTCAGCTAAGTAATCCAGGATAAGAAGGAGGGAGGGCTGTGCCATATTGGCTCCCTTAGCCTGAATCCTGCCACAGAACCTTTTCCATTTGTCAGCATAATACTTTCTAGTGCTAGGGCATCTGGTCTCATGTATAACATCTAGAACCTGTTTCCTGAGGTTGGGGTTAGGGAATAAGTCAAGCTGCCAAATTGAGTGTCTGCAATTGGGGATGCATGAATTCCCCTTCCCTCTGGGTCAGGAGGTTTGGAATCTGAGGAAGATACCATGGTGGCAGTGGGGACAGGCTGTGCAGTAAGGGGTACCAGTGTTGGTGAGGTCAGTCTGGAGTTGTAAGAATTGTCCTTGGTTTTTCCTCCTTTATTTTGAGCAGTACCCTGGGAATGAGAGGTAGTGCAGGAAAGGCATAGACCAATAGATTGACCCAGGAGAAGGACAGGGCATCCACTTTCCAAGCCATGCTCCCTGGTGTAGAATTTGCTGAGCTGATGGTTGGTGTGGGAGGCAAAGAGGTCAACCTTCAGGGTGCCCCATTTCTGAGTTATTAGGGTAAAGGTTCTTCTGTTGAGCTGCCACTCATGTGGGTCTAGAAGATTTCTGATTAATTTGTCTGCCAGAGAGATGAGAGAACCTGGTAAGAATTGTGCTAACAGGTGAAGTTGCATGGCAGAGGCTGTGTGCCAAAGGGTCATGGCCAGCCTGCATAGAGGGTAGGAGTGAGTCCCTGCCTGCTTGTTGATATACCACATCACAGTGGTGTTGTGTGTTTTGATCAGGAGAGCTCCTGCGGAGAGAAGGAGCTTGAAATCTATCAAGGTGTGCTGGACAGCCATCATCTCTTTTTAGCTGATGTGCAGAGGGATTTGCTGTGGGCTCCATTGACCCTGTATGCACATTCCATCCAGGTGTGCACCCCAGGGATAGTCTGATGCATCAGTGGTGAGGGTCTGGGCAGTGGGGGGTGGTGAGAAAGGTAGTCCCTTGTTGTGGGAGCATGCTGTTGCCCACCAAAGAAAATCTTTTATGAGACAAGGAATTATAGGTATAAGAGTCTCCGGGTCTTGAGAGTGTTGACACCAAAGGCTTTTTAGGCACTATTGAAGTTTCCTCATATGCAGTCTGGCATATGGAATGAGTAGTATGCAAGATGCCAAGAACCCCAGAGCTTGCAGGATTTTCCTTGCAGATAGCTGGGGTCTGGTGGCTAGTTGAGAGAAGTAGGCTGTCAGGAAAATTTGCTTTTCTAGTGTAAGGAATGCCATCTGGGATGCTGTGTCCAGGCTTACTTTTGATATGTAGCGAGACACATACATGTAAGGATTCGTGGAGCTTTTTAAGATCAGTTAGTAACATTCCATTTAAGGAATCTTACATATTTCTTACCATTGATATAAAAGACCTCTATTCCATCATTCCTCATAATATAGGTCTTGAATGGTTTACAGAGTTTCTGTATGATAAGAAAGTTAAACATTTTGAGCTTTTATTATACAGTCAACTTATGGAAATGATATTAAAGAATAATTTTATCTTATTTAATAATGAGATTTTTTTATAGCAAGAAGGGGTTGCTATGGGTTCAGCATGTGGGGGCTTGTATGCCTATATTGTAGTAATGCAATGGGAGAAGAAGTATGTATTTCCCTGTAATTTCTTCACTCACATCAAATATTATTGCCGTTTTTTGGATGACATTTTTGTGATTTGGGATGGACATTTTGAAATGATTAAGGAATTTATGGATTATATAGGATCCACTACACAGTTCTTGGAATTCATTTGGAATGCTAATTTACATGAAATTGCTTACTTATATGTTTTATTATGTAAAGACTATGAAAATAAGAGAATTTTATCTAAGATTTATAGAAAAATTACATATTCCAATTCATTACTACATTGTAGTAGTATTCATCCATATAAACAGAAGAAAGCCATAGTTAAGGGGCAATTAGTTCGAGCAGCTCGGATGGTATCAAATATGGATGACTTCCTTGATGAATGTGATTGTTTGCAAAACATGTTCCTAAGAAGAGGTTATCCTCTTAAGTTGGTTAATGATATCATTATTGAAGTAGTGAACAAGAGAGAAAGGAATTTTTATTCACCCCTGCTAACGGATGAGCATATACAGGACCAAACAGCAATAGATGTACCCATTGGGATGGAAGACAGAAATGAAAGGAATTATAATATGTCCTTCATATCCAATTTTACTATTGATAGTATGGATATAAAAAAAAATATTCTAGAGAAGAATTGGATTATTTTGAAACAGGAGAAGAATTTGAGACAATTCATAGATGTGAGCCCAATAATGGTATTTAGGAGAGGAAGGAGACTAAAAAACTCCTTTGAAAGGGTTAATAGTGGAACAATGAAAAGGGGTGGTTATATGAGTAAATGTGGCATGTGCCATTTTTGCAAATATATAAAGGAAGGAGATGTGTTCCAAATTAATAAGATGAATTTTAAGATCAGAGATAAATGTAATTGTAATTCAGAAAGAGTAGTGTATTGTGCAACCTGTGATTCATGCTATTGTTATTATATAGGAACGACAGATAGAAAACTAAAAAATCGTATTTATGAACACTTATATGAAATCTGTAAAAGGAAGGATATGAATGCCCTAAGCAAACATGTGACAGAGAATGAGGGACACTCCTTTTTAAGTTTTTGTGCTAGATTGTATAAGCACTGATATTAGACGGGGTGCTTGGTCATTACTTCTGGAAAGGAGGGAACTGTATTGGCAACTATTTTTAGATGCCACTAATTGGCCTGGTTTGAATGAAAGTATTGCCATTAGCTCCCTTTTAAGAATTAGGGCCCTAATGAGATAGTACCCCATATTATATACACCTATACAATTCAATAGAAGCATTGTCATACAGTTACAAATATTTTGTACCTGTATATATGATTGTATTTTATTATAGACTTGCATATGTATACTTTTTTATATATTTTTATATTATATATATATATATATATATATATATATATATATATATTTCAGAGTATTTAGTCATATTTATTATTCTAATGAATAAGAACATTTTATTATTCTAGGTTTTAAACTGTACATATGTACATGAGTGCATTGGATACACATTTCTTTGGTGGCTGCTATTAGGTTGTATGTTGACAGTGTCTGCATTACAGTTTTATAATTATTTCTACATTAATAGGAATATTCCTTAAAGGGGGCGTAACTTGAATTATTTTTTAATTAATTAAGAGATATAAGATGTATTGTGATTGATGTTATTTGTCTGATGAAGTTCTGTGGTTCAGGACAAAAGTGCTTACCAGCTTTCCATTTGTGTGAATAAAAACTTTGTTTTTTATCCAGTGGATTATCGGCTCTTTACTATCTGGTATGAAGGTACAATTTAAACAAGGTACGAAAGTACAACTGGGTTCCTTGACACCTTGGCTGCCTTTTTGTGTTTTTTTTCAACAGTTTTTTTCTGTGACTTGGGCAGTTGCTTCCAGGAATATAATCCTTTGGGTGGGCACCTGTTTGGATTTCTTTTCATTGATTGTGTACCCTAGGGAGGTTAGTAGGGACTTTACAAAGGCCAGGTGCTTGGGCAGCTTTTCCTGGCTGTCTGCCTGAATTAGACAGTCGTCTAAGTATGGGTAAATCTGCATATTCCTTTGTCTGCAAAAGGAAATGGCCGGAGCCAGACATTTTTTGAAAACTCTGGGAGCAGTACATAAGCCAAAGGGAAATGCAGAGAACTGAAAATGCTGAGATCCTGCCCTGAAATGGAGATATTTCCTGCTTGATTCCCTGATAAGATTGTGGAGGAGGCCTCTTTTAGATATAGGGTGGCTAGCCAAGCATCCTTGGAGAGCATGGGGTAGCAGCTGCTGGAGGGTGAGCATTTTGAATTTTGGGATCATCAGGAAGGTGTTTAGAATGGATAGATCGAGGATGGGGTGCCAGGTGCCCTCTTTCCTGGGTGCCAGAAAAAGTCTGGAGCAAAAACCTTGGCCTTTCTGTTCTGCAGGAATGTGCTCTACTGCCTTCATAGAGAGCAGGGAAAGGACTTGCTTTTGCACCTCTGCCCACTGGTTTGGAGGCAGATCTGGGAACCCTTTTGGGGTGGGAAGGGTGTGGAAAGAAAATTTGTATCCCTGGAACACTATGTTGAGAATACAGTGGTCGTTAGTAATGGTGGCCCAGGTGCTTGTGTGAAAGGAGAGTTTTCCTCTTAGGGGTAAGTGAAGATGGGTAGAGGGAGGGGGTGAGTCATTGTGAGTTCTTACCATAAGGGGGTGGCTTAGAACTCCCTGGTTTTGAAGTGGAGGTAGTCCACTGCTTAGATCTCTGCATTCCTTGTGGCTGCTGTCTGGGGGGGGGGTCTGGTTCCCCCGTGGTCTGGGCTGAACAGGCTTAGTGGGAGCAGGAAAGGACCAGTGCTTGGTGGGACAATGTCTGCTGAACCTGGGTGGCTCAACCTGTAAGAAATATTTAACTGTCTGCATAGATTTTGCTTTTTCTTCCATCTTTTTTAAGACCTCTTCTGCCTTAGTACCAAATAAGTTGTCTTTGTGCAAGGGGGCATCCAACAATTTAGATTTGACATGGTCTGGCAAGGACTGTTCCTTAAGCCATGCATGCCTTCTAATGACAGATCTGGTGACTGCTGCCCTGCGAGAAGCTTCTAGGGTGTCAAACCCACAGTGCAAGGTGTGTTTAGTTACTTGACTTGCAGAATGCATTAACTCTTGTAACTCTTTAGATTCTGCACAAGCAGGAAATTAAGACATTTTTTGCTTGAGGAGTTCCAGGGTATGTTGCTGAAATGTTAGCATATGGAACTGACAATTTAGTGCCCTGATAGCAAGAGTAGATGAGGTGTATACTTTTTTACCCCATCTGTCTAGTGTTCGGGAATCCCTGTCTGAGGGGGTGGGATTCTTAGCAGAGGTTGTTTTAATCCCTTTGGGCCCTTGAGAAATTACCTTGGGGTCAACAGTAGGATTTTTAAAAATAAATTTGTGTGAGTCAGGGACTCTGTTATACCTGTCTGGTTTTCTTGGTGCAGGAAGGAGGTTGTCAGGATTCAAGCTGGATTCCTGGAAAACATCCTCCGCAACATCCAGGACTGGGGGGATGGCCAAGGGTCTGTGCTGTGGAAGATCTAAGAATTCCCCGAGTCTCTTTTTAGTCTGAAGGTAGTCCTTACTCTTCTACTGGAAATGTTCCCTTAAGGTATGGGATGGAATCCTCTGCATCAGAATCCTCAAAAGTAGAGAGGGGTTCCATGTCTTCATATTCAGATGCATCAGAGTCACGCCAGAGGGGGTGTATTTATTGATATTTTGCATGTTCTCATAATGCTACCATATAAGTTAATACCCACTCTACAACCTTTTCAAGTCCTCATTATTTATTTATTTAACATTTGCTTTCCACAGGCGAGACAATTATTAACTTTTTCTGACATCGATTAGTGCAAGAAAAAAGGATCCCCAACGGGGTACTTAGCTTTAGAAGACTTCAGCTTCAATTCGCTAGACGAAACTCAGGTAACGGCCGACTGGGACTTGTGCGAACTGCTTCTGCTTTGGGCTCCATGGCAATAAAGACTGATGTAATGGCGTTGGCTGCCTTACTTTATACTACTGATGACCTGACGTCAGTCCTGAAGCGACAGCAACCGATGCAGAAATACTAAGCCTCTGGTATTAAGGCTGGCCGAGGGCTACTCTGGCAGGGATAACCCAAATGTGATGACTGCAACAGTGAAACACGAAGAACATCTTGAGTTCTCTTTTTTTATTTAGGTGGTACAAGAATGACATTGTTAAGTTTGGAAAACTGCCTTACTCATTTTCCTTTCCAAGATAGTGATGGTGCAAATGTAAATCAAAGTGTTCAGATAATTCGTCAATCACAAATACCTAAATGCTGTCTGCCACCCAGCATCTTCAGTAGGGAAAGTCCTGCATTGGATTAGGCCATTTTTCAGCTTCGTTTCCTACCTCTATCTCAAAAGTAATCTCTTTCATACACTACAGGTCGCCATGCCATTTAAGTGTTTCACTACTATGACTATCAGATTCTATGCATCTGTGTAATTCTCCATCTTCATTAACACTTATCAAAATAAAGCAAAAATGTAAAGACACATTAATGACCTATTCAATTAATCTAGCTATGTATTACACCTCTGAAAAAAAAATGTGCAGATGCAACATGGGATGATTTCCTTCCCAAAATAAAATTAGAATTGTTTTATTAACAAACTGACAGTACTGCAGTTATAATGTAACTTCCTGAAGTTATGACAGATGATCTAAGAACAACATTGTGATGCAGAAAAGGTCAAAAACAGAATTCCTAAATCAGGTTACAGCAAACAGTTTTTTGAGAAAGCAAATATATTTTTTAATTTGTACAGCTCTTGGACTTGATAAATTTTAGTAATTTCAGGAAGGGAGGGGGTGTATTTATTGATATTTTGCATGTTCTCATAATGCTACCATATAAGTTAATACCCACTCTACAACCTTTTCAAGTCCTCATTATTTATTTATTTAACATTTGTTAACCAGGAAAGTCCAACTTGGAACAAAGACAATTTTCAGCAGAGGCCCAGAGAGAAATGCTCCAGACGCATGTCTTTG